>NW_021634336.1:0-48088 GCF_004799145.2 Neltuma alba | reverse complement strand
TGTGATGATTCTGATTATTGGAATTTCGTGTTCAGGTCTCAAAACTGGTTTCTGTGAAAGTGGAAAAAGCTTATGAATGTTGAACGGTATTCCCATGTCATGCATATAAGCTCAACGGTGAGAACATGTTTCGTTGCTCGATGGCTGTTAGTATTCTGAGTAATTTACAGGAGGTTCCCTTTGCAAGTTGCATTGGTTAGGGTCATTAAGGATTCGACTTATTCCTCTGTCTTATTTAACTCAAGTAGCAAAAAAGTAGAACAAAAATGGGAAGGGGAAAAAAACAGAAACTATTAGCTCTTGATATGATTATGGGATAAATTGCCTTTTATATTAACCAGTGTTCACTATTGGCAGTATGACCTTGAAGTGAGATTAAAGTTTGATTTTTTGTGTCCATTGGTCCAATTTGACACAATTATGTATAAGCATGCGTTAAATTATGAGTCAATACTCGATATTTATCAAGTAATAAATTATTTATTTTTTTTAAAGGTCACGGGCGAGTTGCCAGACCATTTGACAGGATGGGATGCCCTGCGCGCCGCATTACCTGTTGGAACCGTCAGTGGAGCCCCAAAGGTATACTTCTCTCTTTTTTTTCTTATAATTTCTTGTGCACTTTCCAAATTATAAAGATGGGTTACGTATTGGATAAATTACCTCATCGGTTAAAGTATATCCTGCTATTTCGTTTCTGCAGCATGCCACTTGATCATGAAAGATGTTTGATCTCCTCTTGCTTTTGTTCCTTGGCTTCCTTTTCATGATCATAGGTGTCTTTCTATTAGGCTAAACTCAAGCAATATTGTTTTGATAGGTCATTGGGTAGATTTCTAGCAAAATAACACTGAGGTGATGGTTACCTCGAAGGGGGGAAAGCCGTCTTTAGCATTTTAATTCATGACTTTCCGGTTTTGTTTGTGGTTGCATGTTCATATTTAGGAGTAAAATCCCAGGCACACATTATAGTAGAACTTTGCCCTCCTTCGTTGTCGTGTGACCTTTCAGCCTCAACTAGCAAAGTTTGGGGATTTGAAGCGCTCATTTATGATTGCAGGTGAAGGCCATGGAATTGATAGATGAGAGGAGATGGAGTGACGAGGCGGGGCTTACAGTGGAGGCTTGGGTGGATCTCTTTCACTGAGGACATGGACATTGCGCTAGCTCTCAGGACAATGGTATTTCAAACAGGAATTAGATATGATACTATGTACTCGTACAAAGGCAAGAACCAGCGCAAGGAATGGATCGCTCATCTTCAAGCTGGTGCTGGTATCGTGGCTGACAGTGTCCCTGAGGACGAGCACCAAGAGTGTCAAAACAAAGCTGCCGGTCTTGCTCGCGCCATTGACTTGGCTGAATCGGCTTTTGTTCATAAATGAGATCTACAAACAATAAGCACGAGAATATGTATCCCCTCTGAAATTTTAGATCTCTCACAAGCGGAACTCATCACTATGCGAGATTTATATATATATATATTGCACGTGTTTCCATCCCCGTTATTACTTTTTTTCCTGTCTAAAACTCCGACTACCCAACGATGCAAGCCTTCATGGCAACTTAAAATGACGTTGACCAGTCTCTGAATTATTGTTCGCTACGATTGCTTTTCCCCTAAACTTGGTCTTTTATCGATTGAAGAAAAACATCAACAAATCAAGAAATAAATATACTGAGGCGAAATCTATAAGACGTACTGTTTGTTGAGCGCGTCTTCTGCGCCTGTCATTACAGGGACGACGCCGCGTGACCTGGAGGAGTGGGTGACGTTGGACTCCTTGAACCAGAAAAGCCTGCCTTGCTTGAGCACGAACCACCGGTCCGGATGTACTCGCCCTGTTTGGTGAGTCATCCGGCACGCTCGGGGTTCGACTAGAATTCCGCATCGTCGCAATCGGTGGGGAAGTTGAATGGCGGGTGAATTTACAGAATATAGAGCACGAATCAACAGTGATGAGACCGTTGTCCTGCCCATGCGGAAAGTAGCTCGGGGATTGCGTTTATGTAATTTATTATTTTTTTAAAACAACGATATGATTTATTTTTGTCTTCGCGGGTCAAAAGAAATCAGACTGCATGAAACGACAGAAGTTTTATTTGTCGAAGTCTTTTTTTTTTTTTACTGATTTAATAAGAAAAATTTATATATCTCTTTTTTATTTTTTTAATTTATAAATATCGAAGTGGTGAGTTCGAGGGTTTTTGGGCTATCACACGCTCGACTTGTCTATTTCAATCCATCGCAGTTTGATATAATAATTTGTGTTGACTCGATGGAATTAATGGTGTGGGAACAAGCGCTTTGCAATACGAATTGATTTTGGATTGTGAGGGAAGTTCAATATGCAGGGTTGTTGAACCAGATATTAAAAGTCTGCTAATATAGGATTGCTTTACTTGCTAGAAATGAGCATGAACAGTATGGAAGAAGAATGATTGTGTTTAATATGAAAGAGAAGGGAGGGAAAGAGCATGTGCACGCGGAAGCAGAGACGAGAAAGGTACCCGTGGGGGGCACGTGCATGCGCCTACACTCCAACTTAGTTGCCTCTCAATTGGCTTATCCTCATTTTCTCAACCCTCGCATCATTATCCTCTCTTCTCCCTCCTCGTCACTCGCCGTAGGTGTGCCCAGAATACACGTCTCCTCCACGATATAATATTAATTAAGCCGCCCCACAGTTATTCCAGGCAAGAATGTTGGGGTATGTGATAAGATTTGCGTCCAGCCTGAAAAGTTAGACGCCCCATATATCTCGCACATGATGCCATTCTTCACAAGGCCAACAATAAGTTCATCAACAGGCTAAGCATCTCACCCTAATATATATGTACGCCCGCATTTGAAAAAAGTAGATGGGATTTGCGTCCCGGCGACCCATCGCTTTCCTAGCTCTCACTTGTAGCTTGTCTCGAATCCCTGTACATGTCACGATATATTTTATTAAGGAGTTGTTCGGAAATTACTTATACAAAACTTTTCTCACAGATTTATTTCCCCACAACGAAGTTCGGCTGGTTAGTTGGTTAACACGAAGGGAAAGCACGCAACCTCTCATGCAAAACAGTGGCTCTCTGATTCAGATGTACACTGTACCCAGCAAGCTGTTGGGCAGCTGCGGTCGACTTTTAACACAAATATGGAACGCAGCCCCCGTCTGCTGGGCTGAGGAATAGTTCAGAATTGAAACCTGAAATTCATATGCCTGTTAGTGTTCGGTAGGCCAGTGACATTGTTGACGCTTGTTTTCTGCACCCGTGGGCCAATCAGCGCGCGTGATCTCGGATGAACATCCAAGTTGGGGGCCAAGTGTGTGTAAACGGGGACTACTGTGAAAATGAAAGCCGGTGTGCAGCCACATTACTTTCCTCACCTCACTCTTTCCGTAGCTTTCTGTGGCCTATAAATATATGTATATACACCCACATATCATCATAAACAAATAACAACCACACGCCTCCCCACTCTCTAGGCCTCCCAATCCCATTAACTTAATTCAGTCCCTCTTTTAAAGTTTGAGCGCACATGCTGTCCCGTGCATGGCAACTATCCTCAGTCCTCATCAACTTTGACTCCTCTTAATTCATAGATCCAGCGTGATTTTAATATAGAGTCCCGGACGGAATCATTACTTGTTTTTCTTTTAAAAAAATGTGAATATTGGAAGTCAAATATTGAGAGTAGGCATACATGTGAGCTAATGAATTGGGTCATGGCGCAAATAATTAAGTGCAGAAACTCTTGTCCGTTGTGTTTAGTAAGATGCTATGTATGCCCATCCGAATTATGGAGGAGAGCCCACCCGCGGTGGCATATTAACTTGGCAGCTGTGGCTATATCCCTTGTTGAAGCTAAAGTCCCACCTGCACCGGATTTCCCATACACGCCCCAGTCCTCTCTCTCAAAATTTTCCATTTTGTAAGCATTCGCAAAGTTTGATTCTCTATCCTCGCCCCTTCTGTATGCCTCATCAATTAATAAATTCGAAAAGGGGAAAAAGGGCTGGGGAAAGCGTTTCCCATACTTTCCCACCTGCCAAAGTCTCATCGCCGTGGACAAGAGGAGAAAGGGACGTTGTTTTAGAGAGAGAGAGAGAAGTAATTAACAAAAAAGCTGTCAGTGCCAAAAGAATCCGACATTTATTTTCCCCCACTCGTGTGCCTCTCGGCTTTCGGCCTCTCACCTCCTCCCATTTGGATTTACCCCTCGCCCAAAGCCATGGCTCTCTATTTAACACCCATCTGCATGCACCCATACATCAAATTGTTACTGTATGATTTCGTCCTCTGTAGGAAATTCCTTTAATGGATTTTCTGCTCTCACTTCTCTGCTCTCTCGGCCTCTCCGCCGTCTTTCTATTGCTCCTTCGGCAGCTCCGTTGCCGGGTGCTGCGGCTTCCGCCAGGCAGCCTCGGGCTGCCCTTTATCGGTGAGACCCTGCAGTTAATCTCCGCCTATAAGAGCGACAACCCGGAGCCTTTCATCGACCGACGGGTGAAGCGCTATGGTGCCATCTTCACGACCCACGTGTTCGGTGAGCCGACTGTGTTCTCGGCTGACCCGGAGATGAACCGGTTCATTCTCCTCAACGAAGGGAAGCTCTTCGATTGCAGCTATCCCGGTTCGATCTCCAGCCTTCTGGGGAAGCACTCCTTACTCCTCATGAAGGGCTCTCTCCACAAGAGAATGCACTCCTTCACAATGAGCTTCGCCAACTCCGCCATCATCAAAGAACATCTTCTCGTCGATATAGACCGTCTTATCCGGCTCAACTTGGATTCCTGGAAAGACCGCGTCTTTCTCATGGAGGAGGCCAAGAAGGTACCCCGATTAAACTTGACTGAGCATGGCTGCTGAGTCAACTCGGACAAAGATTCCTCGTGTTGATTTCGGCTCCCTCTCTAATTAATACCGTCATGCTTTTCGGAGGTGGCGAGCCTTGGAAGTCGGTTTTGCTTATTTAGTTCAGAGGTTACTAACTGCTGTTGGCCTAGCTGGCACTGTATAACTTCTTTCGTCCCACCCCACCCCAAAAAGGAGTTTTGGTCATCATTATTATTCTAAAATAAAAATCTTCTGCGGAGGATTATTATGGGGTTTTATTTGATAATATAATGAAGGTAAGAATGTCGATATGTATCAGAAGATGGGAAATTAAGAGGGGACTCAAATGACAAATTCCCTTCCGTCGTTCGGGACACGATAAAAGGATTTTGTATTTACTGATAAAAACATAACGGTAAAAGGCCTTCACTTTTAAACGCAATAACCAAATAAAATCCTTCCGTGCGCGGATCATCATCACAGAGCCTGCACAGGGCATCACATTGGTCACCATATCATCACCCGTTTTATTTCCATTTCTGCATTTATTGATTTTGGATTTAGGCCGACGGCAATTAATTGATTAAGAAATGATGAGAATTGCGGAACTATTTCAGATAACGTTTGAGCTGACAGTGAAGCAGTTGATGAGCTTGGATCCAGGGGAATGGAGCGAGGGTCTGAGGAAAGAGTACGTTCTGGTGATAGAAGGATTCTTCACGCTCCCCGTACGTCTCCTCTCAACCACATACCGCAGAGCCATAAAGGCCAGAACCAAGGTGGCGGAGGCGCTCGCTGTGGTGGTGAGGCAGAGGAGGAGACAGACCGAGACGGGACAGAAAATGATGAACGACATGTTGGGGGCACTGTTAGCCTCCGGCGACCGCTTCTCCGACGATCAAATTGTTGATTTCATGCTGGCTCTGCTCATCGCCGGCTACGAAACTACCTCCACCATCATCACTCTCGCCGTCAAGTTCCTCACCGACACCCCTCTTGCCCTGGCGGAGCTCAAGGTACGTCCAACTGTTTCCAGTTATTGCCAAAAAAACATTAATCATTGTTAAGTATTTTAAATTGTGGAGTACTCATTTATGTGTTTTCGTTAAAAAGTGGTATTAATAAAGAATAAAATTAAAAACCTAGACTTTGTTGTCACAAGAAGGAAGGAGGAAAGTCTGAAGTAGCGAATTTAAGAAAGGCAAGAGACATGCCGGGGGGAAAACAGAGGGAAGCAACCGGCGAGAGAGAGAGAGAGGGTCAGGTTGGGGTAGGGGAAAACCCGAGGCCGCCTAGGGAGGAATAGACCCTATTTTGATTTTTCAAACAAATCGTCAAAAAGATTTGAGTTGGATGAATGTGGTGGTGTGGGTTTGTTGGATTTTGTGCGTAGGCTGAATGTTCAGAGACATGCAGTCAAAAAGCCTGCGTGCGCATCCTTGACACTTTCTTTACTGCTCTAAACTCTCTTGCCTCTCATCACATGCATTGGCCTCTCTCAGACGAGGATGTTGTTATCTCTTTAGCTGAGGTTAGCCCAGCGTGGCCACTTTTGTACTTTTACCCCTCATGCATGCTCTGCTTTCCGTTGTTTATTTTATTGTCACTTCGCCTTCGTCTCTAAATTCCACACATCTACCACTGTGTCTCCAACTGTAATTAAATCCCACTCCGTCACTCCCTCCCTTCTTTGTTCGTCTCATCACTGGGCTTTATAACGCTACTTAAAAATAAAAGAACGATTATTTGTTTTGTTAGTCATCGTTAGAATTTACTGTCGAGGCCATACCCGTAACTGAATCAACTCGTACATTTTTTTTTTTATCAATCATGTCTCCTTAGAGTAAAAAGGTTGGGTTATTTTCTTCTCGGGCGTCAAGTCAGTTGACGGAGAGAAAGCTTAGCCCGAGGGCTGGCGAAAACGACGGTCAAAAGAAGAGGGTAAAGTCAAAGAGGTAGAAACATGGGTCAGAAACTCAGGCGTGGGACAAATTTATGACAACCAAACCGCACGCTTCGTAGCCTAGTGCTGTCAAAAACGACAAAACAACCACAATTGGGAGGGAGGTAAACAACACAAAAGTGGACTCAGAATCTGGTCTCTGACGCATCATTCACAGGACCCAAACAGAGCTTTCCCATTTGCCCACCGTCATTTTCCGAATGACTTGTTTGGTCGCAGAATGATCAGAGATTGGGGGAGGGGGTGGGGAATGGACCAGTTCAGTTCGGTCCCTTCAGGTGAGCCCTCTGTGCAATAGTCGGGCACTGATTTCGAGGTATATGACGTCACTTTATCGCCCCGAGCCTCCCTCTAGAGGCAGACTAGCGTTGAAAAGCACAGCACCCTTTGTGATTCCTAGGACTCTTGGGACTACGCCTCTCCCTTGCACCTTCCAAGTTCTGACCCTATCTCTTTTCTGGCAACATTTCCCATCCCATTCCTTTGCTGTTTCAATCAAAAAGTAGTGTATGACAAAGACCGGCCTGCCCCTTGATTTTGACTTTCAACGCCTCTATTCCGTTTATGCATTGGGATAGTTACATTAGCTGGATTAATCGGTTCGTAATTGCATTGTTGTGTAATGCGGAATGAAGAGGGTCGCTCTAAGAGCACACAGCTTCAGTCTTGGGTCTTCCTGAGAGTGTGATTGGCGTTTATGCAGGACGAGCACGATCAAATCAGAGCAAAGAAGAGTGACCCGGAAGCAGCTTTAGAGTGGACTGATTATAAGTCAATGGCATTTACTCAATGCGTAAGTGTATGGTGCATATAGTATATATTTCATTGGAAGCGTCGTCGTTAATTAATGCAGATCAAGAGCATGAAGCATTGGAGTGGTTTCGGCAAACAAAAGAATATGTTGATTTTGAACCTGGTGTTCTGTTTGTGCTCTGCCGATGAATAGGTTGTTCACGAGACTCTGAGGGTGGGGAACATAATTAGTGGCATATTCAGGAGGGCAATGACCGACGTAAACGTGAGAGGTAGCTAAAAAACAAGAACATTTAACATCATTCTATTTGGTGTCAGCTTTTTGGAATATAAATTTTAATAGCAGACGACTTGAAATAAATAAACAGGATACACAATTCCGAAGGGATGGAGACTGTTTGCATCGTTCCGGGCGGTCCATCTAAATTCGCAACATTTCAAAGACGCCCGCTCCTTCAATCCATGGAGATGGCAGGTTTATAACTCATCTCACGAGATCCTTTTGCCCTGAGACTGCTATGTTAACTTGGGTGAAAATGGTGAAACAGAGCAACTGGGAAGCAGGAGGAGGAAGCCCGGGGAATGTGTATACACCGTTCGGAGGAGGGCCCAGGATGTGTCCTGGCTTCGAGCTCGCCCGAGTCGTCGTCTCTGTCTTCCTCCACCGCTTTGTCACCCAATTCAGGTACAGGTATTGGTTTATGAATCCATCAAAAGTACAATTCTAGTGTTAACCAAAGCGCATGAATTTGATGCAGCTGGGCTGTGGCGGAGGAAGACAGGCTGGTGTTTTTCCCAACCACTAGGACGCAGAAGAGGTATCCGATCATAGTGAAGCGTAGAGATGAGGGCACCGAATGAAGTGGAGAGTTTCAAGTTGTAGACGAGGCATCCAATTATCTATCACCTATTTCATGTAACATCATCACTATTATCATTACGCTAGTTTTTATTATGGTATCCGTATCGCATTCGTGAACTCTTCCACTCCTCGCGTCCTCTTCCTCTCTGCCATAACACAACACATAATTGAATGCACATGAG
The DNA here is from genome assembly GCF_004799145.2 of Neltuma alba. NCBI lineage: Eukaryota > Viridiplantae > Streptophyta > Magnoliopsida > Fabales > Fabaceae > Neltuma > Neltuma alba. Next base: position 39,498 of record NW_021634336.1, on the reverse strand, counting down.
GGGGTTCTTGTTATTAATCTCACAAATAAAGTCGCTGATGAATTTGACTCGTGACTTTCATGGTCGCCGGAGCTCGGCAGTAATTGTAGATTTGTCAATAATCAAAATCCCCCCCCCCCCCGGGATTATATTGCCGGTGCCCATCGCCCACCCCCCATCCCCCAGCACCGATGCCAGCAACTCATGTCATCGAACCCTCGAATCTTTTGGAGCCTCGGAGTGGAAGTATTTAAGGGTGTCTAATAATATCAGTGATATCTAACGACGTTCAGTTTTTAAAATTTTAAAAAAGGACTATGGTCCCCGGTCGTACTTAGGATTCTCTTAAATTAATTTTTTAAGCTCTAATTTAGATCCAAAGAGAACAAATCTCCGCGATAGTGGGCATATTGCGAAGAAGCAAATCTGGCCCATCCTTACACAATGGATAGTGAAGCTATATTTTCACCTAACAATTTAAAACGTCTTATGGTCAAATTGTTGTTTGTTGTTTTGATCCATAAAACAACCGGCTATGACGTCGGGGGGCAAGACGGAGAAAAAATAAGTTGTCATCAAGAGATTGATTGACCAAATAGTTTTGGGCGCCTCAGGATGTACATGTCTTGTTATTCCGGTTGGCCTCATGACTTCAGAAAACATGGGGCGAAATGTGAACAGCCGAATTCATAAAATACTCTGCCAGTGGCCTCATGACATGGTAACTGATGATTTCTCAACTTCACCGGCCCTTTTGGCCTGTGCAAATAACATAATGCCTTCGCTCTGTTCTTTATATACAGTGACATGTGCTCCAAACACACAAAATATACCATAGACTACTTTGTCTTAACCAAAAAGCACAGAATAAAATAAAATGGAGGTTAGAACCACGGCACGGTCTGTATGCATGGCTGCTCTGTCAGCTCTAGTCTCCCCCATTGTTAGTCCTTGCCGTTCTAAGGTCAAGGTTCCTGCCATCATTCGGTTAACCTGTGCCCTTTTAAGGAACAAATTTGGCGCATTAATTTAAGATTCAATCTGTGAAGCCCCTATTTGGTGGCGCAGACATAAATCCATTTTCTCCATTTTTAACCAAGGAGAAATAAAAGAAAAGTACGAGCTAATCTTAGAATGAATGTCACCAGAAAATACCTCGAGGTTCTGGTCAGTTGAGTGTGAATAGCCGAAGATGCTAGACTGGAAACTCCTATGTTAAATGTATGTATATATTTCATCTGGCCGTTAGCTGCTTCATTTGACTCGTTCCTCCCGCAGGATCTTGGGATACCTCGGATGCCCGTTCTGGCAGGCTGAAATCTGCACCCAAACACAACACACATTATCATTTTTTTTATTAGATTGCCACAGTGCCGGCTTAAAAGTTATAAAATGAAAATAGATTATGATCTCTCAAAAAGAAATGAACCTAGCCTCACATGGCACACGATGATACGGATATTTGCATACACTTGTGAACAGTAAATTATGCAAGGGCGGCGAGTAATCCCCCCCGTTCATGTGAATTCTCTGAACTAACTGAAGAAAATCACGGTTCCGTAAGTCAGGGGGCACGTCTTCCTTCAGTGTTGATCACGCCCAAGTGATCATTTAAAAATGGCAAAATTTGACCGTTGGGTATAGTGATTGACCCATCATGATTTGAATTCTACGCTCATCTCATTATATCAAAAACAAATAAATTTTCAACTACTATTTTTTTAAGGATAAAATATAATTTAACCGAAAAATAAACTTAAAATTTGAGAGGTCGAACTCGAAATTTAAAAAAGACAGCCACTTCAATTTTTTCAGCCGCCCTATTTCGGTCCCCCTGACCAGTCTGGCCGTCTTGAAAAGTCAGCATATGAGTAAATAAGAAAATATGGCCGAGGCCGATCAGGAACCGGGCGTTGAAGCATTCTAGGTGAATTTGGTGGCGGCCCGCAAGCAACATGGCTTTCCCCAACCCCAACATTGACCTTCCAGAAAAGCCCCAAATTCCGCCGTATTCATGACTCCTTCCCTGCTCTTTTAGGGCTACTTTCGTGGGACCTGCAATATTCACTTCTCCTCCCCGTTCCCACCGCACAAACTCAGCTAAAGGAAGAGAACGGAAATGAACTACTCTTTGAAATTTTCAGTTAATGACCGCACTGATCCTTTCTTCTTTTATTTCCCAAACTCATATACTTGATCGCTATGCACATGCAACTTTTTGTTTGGAATGCGAAGGAAATGAGATGCAGACACTTACCGCTTCGATGTCAATCTTGTAGACCAAAAGCTTCCGTCTTTCTCTGCAACTTGTTCGATGGGCAACCACGATATGGCCCGCCGCCAGCGCATAGGAACACATGAACAGAGCTATTTCCGAGGCTCTCACGGTTCTTCCACCCGACCCGCCAAACAAATAAACAGCAGCTTTCACCGATACAAATATCACCGACAAAACAGAGCAAGCCGTCGTTACCCCCAGATATGGTCCTCGTGAGAGTCTCGGCCCATCACACGAGCTATACACACCTATAGCAGGACGCACGCATAGTATTACTTTCCATTCGAAAGGGTGTATATATGAACTAACTCGGAAAAAACTAAAAGGTACTCCTCGTTCCGTAATAAATATAAGTTCCATTTGTAGTACAATTTGCACTGCAAAATGGGCGGAAGAAGGGTAAAACAGAACAGGTCTGTGAAGAAGTACTTACAGAAGATGACGAAAGACCTGATAATGGAGAGGAGGGGGATATCGAGGAGAGAGCATCGAAAGTCGTAGTGATGGAAATGGGAAGAGAGAGTCTGGAGGGAGGGAGAGGAAGGGGAAATGGCAGAGAAGAGAGCAGAAGGGAGAAGAGCGTCGGCAATAACCAGGAGGAGGGGAGCTGAGAAAAGGAGAAGAGAGGCGAGCATAGTGATCAGGAAGAACAGAGTCTTGAGAGCCCTCAATATCCGTCTGGATGCGTCTTCCTTGGAGAATCCCATTTTGGCAAATTCGGGGCTTGCAAGGCAGCGGGCTGAATGGTAGTATATAGATACGTACAAAGAGAATGAAGGAGAGGACGGCGAGAACAATGATGGAAGACAATGTTTAAGGAGACCCCGCGGATATGGGAAGGTGCAGGCGGAAGGGCAACGATTTTGACCCGACTTGTCCTGCAGCTTGACTAATGACAAATGGAGGCTGCAAATTTACACGCACACCTTATAAAAGCCCCTCACTCCCCCTGTTCCCGGTCCAACGCCCCACATTACCTGGAGTACTTTTTCACTAAAAAGAACAGTTAAACGGCAAATTCTAGGTTTTCCTATTTCTACCCTTTTCTTTAATTTCCCAGGGATGGCTATCCTCTCTGAAACCCCCCCAGCGCCCACTTCCTTGTTAGGTTTCTGACGCGTGTCCACCATGGCGCCATCCAACGACGCCTTCCCCCCACCTGATTTATGTCACACATCTGTGCATACGCATTCCGGGATATAACTTTTCCATCTGTTAAGAAGAAAAGCACTCGATTCATGAGAAAAACAATTCTCCGCGAAATTTTAAGTGTATGTGTATTCCATATTCATAGGTGATAGGTTTTTAGGTATTCGTTTGGAAGAGGGGGAAAAAAACATTGAAGCAAACATGGGATTAAAAAAAGGAACAGGGTGTGGCAATCATGCTAGAATGGTGGAGTCGAGGGGTTGTTATAGCATGTGATCACATGCAGCGCTGTGGCCGTTTAAATCCGCCTCTGGTTCCTTTCCAATGGGGAATTTAAAATGGGATTAACTGTTTATGCAGGTCGACGTTACTTAAACCATTTGCACCGGTGAGATAAATGATGCGCTGAACTTGCCGTCTACTTTCCTCAGTTTTGATTGACTTCCAGCACATCGATTTATCTATTTAGCATGTGATGATGCCCTTATTGGTGGCCGTCGTCCTTTTATCTTCTCCATCCGTCGTATTAATTAATTTCAGTTTTAGCGAATAACACGTATAATGTATACCATTTCATTAAAGACGCCAGAGACAAATCTCTCTTGTTTTCTTCTTTTTGAGGAATCTACTGGCCACCGAACAAAAATACCTAACAATGACCAGGCATTCATCATTAACCATATAGATTGTTAAAACAGGAGCGATATACATGTTTGATCTGAGCATCGCTTATTTGAAACAAGAGATTTATTGACCGAGTATAGAGGCTATAAATCCGAGCGCGAACGGGAACCAAAAAAAGGGAACAGTGGAGTTGTCTCGGCTGTTGCGAATCATTTCGATGCGTTTGTATTGCATATCTTTTAAGTGTGCAGTTCGTGGAAAATAATGTTGTTAGATGGAATGAGAGTGAGAATCCAGTACTTTGTGCTCCTTCCAGCTATGTGTGTGTATATATAATATTCCACCGAGTAAAGCCCAAAATGGCTCCTCATTTGTCCACCTAACCGCTTTCGTCGTGCATGCAACCTTTCTGCCTTCCTGTGGCTCCAGCAGGAGCATACCACACAGCCCTGCTCTAAAATAAATTGCTGGTTCCATTTCTTGTTAGCCGGAAAGATCGTAGTACTAATTAATGCTCCACAGCAACAGAGTTCAAAATTACAGATCAGGAAAACATAGCGAGGTTAATTAGGATGAAATGCAGCTTTCGAATTATAAATGGAGGATGCCACGCGCGCACGTCATTGCTCGTGTCATTATATGCGTTGACGTGGAAAGGAAAGCACGGAGGCCGGAGTGTGAGAGGCTCAGATTAAAACGAGAGGTATAAGGCTCAATTGTGAACGCAGGAGTTTACTGCTCCTGGCATTGTTAGTCTCATTGTCTGCGAAGAAAAAAGGACGGACTTTTCATCAGTGGATGAAGAATCGTCTTTACTCGTTGTGTGAAGAAATCAAAGGAGGACAGGTAAACATGATTATGCATGCTAAGAACATGTACAAGCGGCGCACAGTAAAGCTGAATGCATCTCGTGTGGTGATTTAAGAAATATTTGGATATAATCAAAATCATGATTTTAAAAATGACTTCACAGTATATGAAGTAAATGTGTAGATAAATTTATCTCAATTTGCAAAAATTACTTTTAAAAAGTATTTTTCTTCATACCCAAACCCTTTTTTTGTGAAAGGCTTTGCGTTCTTTTTTTTTTTTTTAAGGGAAAAAAAACTGCTTTAGAATTCCAATTATACATTATTGATTGCTCTTGTATTTGTCTGTTATTAAACAAGATACTATTGGCAGCGGAGCTGTGTAGGTTCCGTGATATTCTAAAATTTCTATTGGAAAAATTGATGACTTAATTCAAAAGTATTTTATTCGGGTATAAATAAATCTCACAACAGGTCGGATTAGATTCCTGCTCGATCGTTTTCTTAACTAGATGCGTATTTTCAAACATATATTAGTCTATAAGACTGTGTCCTCTTTTTTGCATGTGATCGTTATTGGTGCTTGAAACATAAGCTATCAAGTATGAAGGCCTTGCTTCTCCATTCACAAAAACAGACGAGAGATAGTCGTGGCTGGCCTCTCTTTTTTATTTTAGCAGAGCAGAGCAAAGGAATGGCAGGTCGTGCTCCAAATATAATAAACGGACACACGCATGCTACGCGCACAAATTAAAGTGATTTAATTGGGAATAGTATATGACATTTTCATTATAGTACCCATCATTCCTATTTATTTTTTCATTTATCTGCTACCATTCGGAACGCTGGCTTTGGGTTGTATCCATCAATTATGACAGTGATACCAACAGGGAATGGCCGAATGCTTTTTCTTGTTTTGAATCCATGTAATGGGTTGAGGTTGAAAGAAATAACTTTCGGTGTTTGGATTGTCGATTATAGCTCATAACTAGAATTTTCTCCCCCATGCGATGCATAAGATGATACATATTAAAATAGTTACTACTGCTAAAAAAAATATTTTATTATATTCTTTCCCTTTTAATCTATTGTAAATAAAATTTATCTTTTGTTATTTACTCCCTCCAATTCAAAATATAATATAAACTTTATCTCCTTATTTACTAAGAAATTAGTTAAAATCATTTTAAAATAATAAATATGTAAGACATGTTTTTTTCCCCTAAAATATACCCTTGCTAATAAAGACAATAAGTAAAAGATGCAATAAATGAATAAAAAAAGAAAGAGAATGTGTGAGAGTGTAATTGGAAACACTTATTAGATGCTTAGACAAAAGTAAATATTATCTTATAAAAAAATCAAATTCCTCTAATAAAGTTTAGGTTATATTTTGAACCGAAGGGAGTATTTTTAAAAATATTATTTTTCTTATATATGAATCAGACAATGAAATATAAGATTCAAGTATTTCATGTTGACAATTTTACGACAATACTAATTGCACATAAATTTTTTTAGTAAAACTACCTATAATGTTATTCTCCTTGATAAAACATCAATGTTTAGTTTCAAAGAAATCTTAAAAATACAGCCACAATTATTGTGACATTAAAATAATTAAATTCACAAAGGTAGAGAACAAATAGGTTGAATGCAGCGCGGAACCTCTCCATTACATATCATCTCCATCGCACCTCCATTTAATTGAAACAGCATCGTTTGTGTTTTATTTTTTGGAAAAAATGGCAGCTTTCTTTTCCAATCCCGTTCGGCATCCATCCCAAATTTGTTTCGGCCTCTCTTTTTTTTGCAGCTGAGCAAAAAATTCTGGGTTTTGTCTCCAAAAAATTTCACAGGTCATATGTGAAAAGAAATCATCGAAGAAGTTGCTCACTTGTTCACCACTTGTGTTTGTTGGTTGCCTCTCCGTTCGTTATATACCTCTGTTTTATAGTTTGTATGCAATCCTTTGAGTTTTTTTGCAGGTTGTTTCTTATGATCGTTTAACCAGGAAAAAGAAAGAATCATTTCATTTTATATTTATACTTTTGATGGCCTCTTACATGTTTCATCACCTTTGTCCTAGGTGATTTTTGGTTGATCACCCGATATCAGTTTGCCAAATCTAGGATGCACACAAAACGGGACTGGGAAAGAAAGCTGCCAATTCTTCTTTTAAAATAAGCAAACGATACCGTTTCAATTAAACGGAGGCGTAATGGAAAGGGTATGCAATGGAGAGGTTGCTCCCCGAGGTTGAATGTTAGTTTGAAGATAACGTACATTGCATAAATCATATGTTAATAAATTCTATAAATAATTTGTTTGTGAAACTCTATTTCTGTTTTTTCTGATAGTGTTTATAGTGCCCCTCTTCTATCATTATCATCATATTAACTGTCAATTAAGTGGCAATTCAACTGCTTAACCCAACCCGTTTTGACATCACCGGGTATTACAAAATTTTATATATAAAGTAGATAGATAGATTGGAGGCAGTGAATGCTCTTTAATTTCTAAATCTTTTTATTATGATCGTGCACGTAGATTATAGCTCATAATTTAATAATAGACGCGTTGTTCATGTGCTCATCAATCTTTTTATTTGATGCCCAATCCGTGTTACAAAAATTAAAAGATAATTTATTTATTTTTTAGCCGGAGAGTTGTGTTTAGTGTCCAGAATCGCTAATAAGATGTTTGAATTGACTTTTAAATAATAATTTTATAAAATCAGAAATAAATATGAGAGATGAGTTTTGTTTCAATTTGCGTGAAAGTATTTCTTTTAAGTAATTCTCAGGATTTTTAAATACCCCTTAATTATTTTATTTCTAACGTCCACTGATGATGAATACTCATTGTTCCATTTGTAGAATTATAAATTTGGTCCTTATCTATCCTTCATTTTTTCAAACATGACTAGTTAAATTAGTGTATTGTGTATTATTTCTCTAGTTTTAACAGGTTAGATTAGTCTTTCCACTTATTTCTTTTTAAGATGGTTTGGCGAGTGTTTCAAAATGTACTGGATTTAGTCAAAACAAAAGTCTGACTAAAATAACGTAACAATAATCTTATCTTGTGAGCCACAAAATCACATTTTCAAGCGATGGCAATATTTTTTTTGGGAAAATTATAACGAAAGACCAGGAAGGAAAAAATATTTATTTTAGAGGAGCCTAAACATCATAACTACTCAGAAGGATCTAATGCTAAATTATAAAATTAAAAATACTGAATTACCCCTTCTTAAATCCCATATTCTGTCTCCGCATCTCGCATGTTCTCCTTAGACAGCTTCTTACAGCGGGGTATTATTTAAAGTTCTTGTGCACGATCCATTCTTCACACCACCGTGTCTATTCTTTAATGTTGGTTTGCTTTATTGCCAAGGTATGTATAGTGGCAGAAACATAGAGTTTGCGAAGAAAGATTGTGAAGTCAACTTCTAAATGCCTTTTGGAAAGAGCGGATCGGATTAAACAAATTAAAGGGTCAAACATAGTCAGATAAAACAAACAAGCGCACAACAATGTTTTACTTGAATAAACTATACCATATTGTTGTGTTTTTTGTTTCTTTTAAAATGAGTGATTGCCAGAGAAAATTTGAATGCCGCAGTAATGGATGCAAGCACAATTTAGTAAAAGAGTATATCGTAACTGTGACGTTCATTCCTCATAAGACCGCTAGGTAGGATATGGAGGCAAGGTTCGACATAAATCCCACAACTAAGGTTCCATCATGACTAGAACTAGAAGTCTAGAAGTGACCGCTGCACAACTCACATCTCTACTAACAAAAACCTAACTGTCAAAATATGATCTTACAATTTCTATCTTTAAGGGTTTCAAGAAATGCTAGCAGGTAGGTTAAGCGCCATCACAATTGTTGCTTGCTGGACTATATGGTGCAAATTCGAGGAGGGAGAAAAGCGAATGCCATTGGGTGCTTCTTTCAAATAAAGGTATAATGCTCTATTCATTATATTCTGGTCCTCTAATATAATTAGAATTTTTACGGACCTTTATAATAAATATTGGTTGTTTTAGGTCCTCATGTCTGATTTTCCCCTTCTTTTTTTTTAAATGTATCGGCAACAGGTCATTATTAGATTATCACACCAGGCCAAGGATAGTTGACCAGTTCATAGTTAGACTGGTGTTTGATTTGGTCTTTCCGTGTTGTATTAATTTTTTAATTAAATTTAAAAGAAATCATCTATTTCATTGGATTTGTAAGACTCCTACTATTATTCCAGCACTTTTTTTTTTGCATGTCAGCAATAGTTAAACATTAAAAAAAAATTAGAATGGATAAATATTTCCCCGTAATACTTCAAAAATTTGTTGCCTGAGTGGGCGATAATGAAATGCCACGCCATATAATAAAACGAATCCCCGGATTAAAAAACAAACAAACGGAAAAGGAGCCCGCGTAAATTCATTTTGATTCTCCCGCCATTTTTTAAAATTATCTGCCTTTGTTTCGTTTTCCCCTCTTTCTCATGTGTCATCACTACTTCTCGCCAGATTGCACCGCAGCAGAATCCGTCACCACCCATCTTCGCCTTCGCCATCATCTTCTTCTAATGTTATTGCAATCGGCGCCAACTCTGAACGAAACATCAGGGCTTCGTCTTGACCGAGCCGTGGGTTCGCCGGTCTTCGCGCAACGGTTTGCAGCTCGACAGAGGTGCGTCGTTGATTACTGTTTATATTAGACTTTGAATTGGCTGTAGTGTCTGTAACTTCTGGAGGAATATATTATAGAATTGAACCAAGGATTGAAGGGATAAATATTACATGGTTGATAGGTTGCAAACTGTGAGTACTTTTGCCCGTGTTTTTCAGTTTGCTAAAGTTTGCAGACAATTATCTTGGGAGGATCTACTCTCCCGTCAATATGCAAGCGCGAGGATGAAGAGATAAAAGGACAGTCAGAAGATTAGAATTCATTTTAAAATCCGGAATATGATCCTTCCAAGTTTGGGATTTAATTGTCCATTAGCATTCAATTTCTGTACACTCTGCACATTTCTATCCAGGAATAATTCCTTATCATTACCTGAGCACGGGGACTGTTAACTTTAGGGATTTGAGAGAAATAAAAAGAAGAAAGATGGAAATCAAATGTATTATTCATGATAGAGCACGTGCTCATACAATCATTGTAACCCACTTGGAGTAACACTAATCATTCCTTAAATAAGGATGATGAACAAACCCCATAACCTATGAGGATTTTTTAGACAGGAGACCCAAGTTAACCTCCTCTTTTTATGGTGAAGATTATATTACCTCACACCCTTAACCCATGCACTAAGGCCCTATTTATAGAGTCTAACTCAATTATCTAATGATATTTTTTACCCTCTTTTAACAGGGACGATGATGTAATGAACATCAGAAGTCTCACCAAGAACTGCTGTTACAAAGTCTTAAAACTGTGTAGTTTAGTGTATTACAGCTTACAACATGTTGAAAGAAAAGTTTAGATTCTCTGTTTTAGGATTTTTGGTGCCACCATGGTGATAGCATCCCAGTAAATTAGTGTCAAGCTGATTAGTTTGCTTATTATTCATTCTTATTTGTTTCCACTAGTCCCGTTCTTTTCTTTAAATATATTGACTTTCAAATGGAAATATAAAGCATTTGATTACTCAAAAAACAAAAAACAAAAAAAAGAAATATAAAGCATTTAAATCTGTAGAAACATCGTACGGGAAAACCCTGCTCGGTGGAATGGTGCAGGCAATATAATAGCTTGAGAAAGTCACTTTTGATAGATTTATTTAACTCCTATTATAAAATTAGTTGTTTTGAGGTTCGAGCATGTTTCAACGTACTGTCTGAAACTCAGTACTCTGCTTTGATGTTGTATATAAATAAATAGATTGCATGATGATGCACCAGAACAATTTAAATTTCCTTTAATGCTAGTAAACAAGACAGATAAAGTCCTGCTATCAAGGTGATTTTGCCGATTGTTTTTAGTAGCACTATCTGTTCAATGAGATAGAAGACTAGAATTCAATGATATATTCAAATCTTTAAGTTTCTCTTTATGCAGTTCTCGACTAAACTGTCTTTGTTGAGTCAATATAAAGTGTAAGAGAAGCAATCTGGACGTCATGACGGGAAAATACTATGACATTGATGACATCATCACAGAGGAAGAGGTTGACATCATAGTTCTCCAATAACTTTCTTTTTATTGCTGCATGTCAAATTGAACAAGGGATGGTAGTAAGATATATTTAAAGACGTTGTGAATAAATGAGTTAATTCAGTAGTCAGCCTAAATGTGCTATGTAGCTGAGATGTTTTGGGTTAGTACTGTCTCTTAACAAGATTAGTCGGAGTTATAAATATGAGGATAAAATGCAATTTTTCCTCGTACGTCATTGAAGAAACATAATACTTTGTTTTCCATTCTCTCTCTTCTATGTCTCCATTGATGCTCGTGAATTACAAAGTTGCCAATCTTTTTAGCCTCCCTTCTCAGTTTTCTGTTCTAATAATACTATAACTTGCTGTGATCTCACTACAGATTGTATCAGTTATATTCCAAAAGGCGGCATCAGGGGTGGGAATAGATCCCAGTTCTGAAACCGACTATGTAAGAACTGCTGATTTGTGATTAAATGAAACTGAATCCTTGCTTGGTGGATCTCTGATGACTTGACCAAACACTGGCTCGTTTGACTTTCAGATTGAAACGAGTTCCAAAGTGGAGATGCCTTTCTGGCTTGCTTATGAGTTACAGTTGAGACAAGTAGTATCTATCAATGTTCCGTCCTGTTTCGATAAAAAGTAACTATCAAATCATAGCTCTGCTGGCAATTTGTAGGCTTCTCCTTTTGTAATAATAAATAATCATCATTGCATTGATAATGAGTCAAGGAGCAATGTCAATTTAGCTTTCTTTGTTTAATTCTGGCGCACGTTTAATTGTTAGGCAGGCCTGTTAGTCATTGATTATAATGCTTCAACTTGATTTGGATCCGATGCCATTTTCCAATCTATATTTTTTTCTACGTTCTGATTACTTGTCACAATGAGCACAGTGACGAACTTCCATTGTTTTTAACTTTTTATACTAGTCATCAAAATTGTTGACGAAATATTTTAGCAAATTATCAATTATCATCCCCACTTGGGTCCAAATCTACTAGATGAAGGTTGAAGTTAACACTGGGTTGGTTTAATTCTAAGCTATAAAGTCTTGAATTTATTTATGCCGGCAAATGCTCTTATGGTTGGTGCGTTTTGATCTCAGAACAAGACTCGAGATTCAGGCTGATTGTGCGAGTGTGGATCTGAGGTCTCGATGCCCATTCTTTTATGAATTTGGATGCAAGATAGCACCAGTGTAAGTCTCTCTAACGCTATAATCTTTCAGTTTCTTGCATTGGAAATTTTTTAATTTCGCAATTGTTTCGTTAGTTTCTTGCATTACTTGAAGTTTACAGTCTCATTCCCATTGACATTTTCTTGCTTATTCCTATGGTCCTATCATAGATGGTGAACATAATTACCACGCTATTATTATAGAGTTTTGAATCCTGTGGTTCTCAATTTGATTTATTCATGACTGAACTGATTTACGATTTGACAAGCACATATTATAACTATCAAATTACTCTGAAGCTTAAGCAAGTCTGTTTCATGGCAGGGTTGGTGATCGGACCATCGGGTTTCTTCTCTTGTCTGCATTTAAGAATAGGTACAAGGAAATCCTCACCAAGGCACATTCCGCAGCAATTTCAGCTGCTTCCAAATTCTGGTCAATTCTGACAAAAGAAGAGATCAATTGTGAGCTTAGTTCTACTTATGAAGTAAAACATGTTTTCTGTCTTCGTTAAGTCGACATCTTAACAATGTAGCTTAATCATGTTCATGGCTTGCGTAGTGTATAATGCAGCTCAATCCTCAATGGCATCCTTCAAGAAGTGGCGAATGGGGGGACCCAGATTTCAGAAAGCCTCTGTTCTTGGAAGAAAGAGGAAATCTACTGAATAGTTTTGCTCCCAAGACATCCATTAATTCAATCTGTGGAGTAATTGCCAAAAACATGTTGGTTTTTGTGGCTGTACTCTTTACTCAGTATTTTAAAAGAAACTAGTATTATGCTATTGGTGGAATATACTCCATATGTTTCATGGAGAATATATGTGTATGTGTTAGGAACAACATTTGCCACCAGAAACACGCCTGACAAATTTTTTACTCCCATTTGCTAATGTAAGGCATTTTTTTTGGGGAAGTCGGGTTTCAATGTATAAGGTAATTTGTGAAATTTTAAATGTAACTAATACTTTTTTTAACCTAGAATGCCTTTAGGATTGTGTTAAAATTACTTGCTTTCCGATATTCTGCTTCATAAATAAGTAATTAATATTCGTATTAAATAAGGATAAGTTTAAAAACAGAGATGTTAATTTAAATTATTTTAGTATCTTTAATATTTATTGATAGTGATCTTAATAGACATGTTGGTAAAGAAGCTGGATAATATGTTAGGACTCATTATGGCATGGGTTTGGACTTTGGAGTGTGTAATAATGAAAGGCAAGCTATTATTGATTTCTTTTTCGCGTATAACTTTAAGATTGTTAACACTTACTTTAAGAAGCGGGAGGAACATTTAATTATTTACAAGAGTAGAACCCATAGGTTGTAGAATAATTCTTTCTGGTAAGGAATGTTGATAGAAAATTCTGCACAAATTGTAAAGTGACTCCTGAAAATGGCATGACATAGAGTATTGGTTTTTGATGTATGTATTAAGTGTATAAAACAAAAACATCCACAAGTGTTAACCCCAAGGGACAAATGGTGCCAGGTAAAAGGAGAGAAACAAGAGATTTTCAAAAGGATTCTTTTAACGGAAGGGGTTTAGGAGCTATAAGAAAATGCTAATCTTATGTAAATGGAAATGGCTAATAAGGTCTAGAAGATTGCCAAAGCAATCTTGGGTGAATCGAAAGATCGAGGTTGGCGAGATAAGGAGACATGGTGGGGGAATGAGAACGTGCAAAAGGAAATCAGGCATAATCGAGATTGTTTTAAAGTGACACATTTGTGTAATAATGCTGAAAATTGGGAAATGTACCGTGTAACTAAAAAAGAGACTAGAAGAGCAGTGGGAGAAGCTCGTGCTAAAGCTTTTGAGGAGTTCTATAAGGATCTAGGGACTAAGGCTGGGGGACGCAAGATTTACAAGATTGCGAAGAATAAAGAAAGAAAAACAAGAGATTTGGACCAAGTAAGATGTATAAAGAACGAAAAAGGTAGAGTTTAGGTTACTGATGGTGATATTAAGGATCGCTGGGAAGCCTACTTTTATAAGCTATTTAATGATGGGAGTGAAGGAACAACTTATAAGCTTGATGATTTGATAATTGGAGAAAAAGAACATAATTTTGCTTTTTATTGAAGAATTCGAGTTGGTGAAGTTAAGGTAGCTCTCAAGAAAATGGAAAACAATAAAGTAGTTGGACCTGATAGTATTCCTATAGAAGTTGGAAATATTTGGGTGAACGTGGGGTGCTATGACGGTTTACTAAGTTATTCAACGAGATTTTGCGCTCCAAGAAAATGCTTGATGATTGGAGAAAAGTACTTTAGTACCTATTTACAAGAATAAATGGGATATTTAGAACTGTGCGAGTTACAGAGGGATTAAACTCATGAGCCATACCATGAAATTGATGAGAGAAAGTGATGGAAAATAGGTTGAGATTGGAGATTTGTATTTCTGAAAATCAATTCGGGTTCATGCTAGGAAGATCGACAACAAAAACGATTTATTTACTAAGTAGGTTAATGGAAAAGTACCGAAGCCATAAAAGAGACTTGCATATGATTTTTATTGATGTGAAAAAAGCTTACGACAGTGTGCCTAGAGAAGTGCTTTGGAGAGCCTTGGAGAAGAAAGGTATACGTGTTGCTTATATCAAAATGACACAAGACATGTACGAGGGAGTCACAATTAGTGTTAGAATGCCATGAGGTGAGACAAAAGACTTTCCTGTAAGGATTGGCCTACATTAGGGATCATCTTTGAGCCCTTATCTGTTTAACCTAGTTCTCAATGTTCTAATTGAGCATATCAAAGAAGAAATTTCGAATCACATGCTTTTTACTAATGATATAGTTCTATTAGCAGAGTCAAAAGAAGGGATTATCGCTAAACTTGAGACATGGAGAAGAACCTTGAAATCAAAGGGTTTCTGTTTGAGTAGAAGTAAGACAAAATATATGCATTGCATTTTTGATAAGAGACAGGTTAGTATAAATTGGAGGTCAGATATAGAGACAGAGTCATTCCACAAGTGGAAAAGCTTAAATATTAGGGATCAATTATAAAAAAGATGGTGGAATTGATGGAGATGTTAGTCATATAATTCAAGCTGGGTGGTTTAAATAGAGAAAGTGACTGGAGTTATCTACGATTGGAAAGTACCAACTAAGGTCAAAAGAAAGTTTTATCGCATTGCTATAAGACTAGCAATGTTATATGGTAGCGAGTATTAGGCTTTAAAAAGACAATATGAACATAAAGTGGTAGTTGATGAGATGAGAATGTTGACATTGATGTGTGGTCATACAAGAAAAGACAAGATCCATAATAAGCATATACGAGGAAAGTTTGGAGTGGTTGCTATTGATGAGAAAATGATAGAAAATTGATTGAGATGTTTGGCCACGTGCAAAGAAGGCTTTGGGACGGCCAGTAAGAAGACTTAATCAAATAGTATGGAGTTCTATAAAAAAGAGTAGAGAAAGGCTGAAGACAACGCTTAATGAAGTCATTGAGAGAGATTTCTTTAATTAACAATTTATCCAAAGATTTGGTTTTGGATAAGGCTCAATGGTGTCGTACGATCTATGTAGCCAATCCCGCCTAGTGGGATAAGGCTTTGTTGTTGTTGTTGTAATATTTTTATGTTTCCAAATTTTCTTTTAACATCATGAATAAAAGGGTGTTTTTGGCTTTAGCATTAAAATGATATATTTATTTTTAAAAAATAGTTGGATTTCTCATAACTTAAAAAAATAAAACAAGCTATCAGTTATGAATTCCCCCCAGTTTTTGAATATTTTACTTCCATAAAAATCAGTAAAATAAACCTAACAGCTCTTAAATTTCAGAGTTTAGAATATCATGACCACAAAAGGAAGAACTTTTTTTTAAAAAAAAAGGGTTTAGAATATTCTTTATGCGCTTTTGGTCATTTCGCAAACGCATATGGGAGCTGGCCCCAAGTTGTTTTTGTTATGCTGAAAGTTGAATGGCGATGAAAAGAAAATCATAGACAATAAAAATAGATTGATCCTCTCTCTTTTTCATTATAATATTGTTCTTATTTTAAAAATATGTGTGGACTTTATTGAAAATTAAAATTATATCACACTAAATCCTTACTTTATATCTTTTTAGGAGAAGGGACAAGCTGAAGCTATCTTAAAAACCAGTGAAACCGAATCGGTCACGACCCCTCCGTACATGAGAACAAGCCTAATATCGGTAGATGAGAATGACGTTGTTTCTAACATAAATACTATATAACAATAGTCAGAACAATAATTTTAGTATGTATCACAACACAAATTTTATCAAACTTCCATAGAAAAAGAAAAAAGAAAGGCGTGGGGGGAGGGGGTCCCGGCGGAAGATTGGGAAAGGTAATGGTAGGAGGGGGAATTTGATGCTTGGAGGGCGATATTTATGGCGGAGATATTTTGAAGACATTCATATTCTGATCCACGCAGGCAAAAAGGCACCTGCCCTTTTTGTCGTCGTGGCACCGCCTTTCCCTGCCCTTTTCACTTTTGTTCCACCTCTAAGATATTTTCTCTGCCCCTGCTCCTCACCCTCCCCCACTCGCACGCACGCTTTCTCACCTGTCCCTCCCAATCACAGATTGCTTTGCATGCAGGAGTTGGCTGCTTTGGTATTATGCGCAGCGCACGCTCTTGCCCAGTGCGAGTGGGTGGGTGTGTTATTCTCCATTGATGAAGAGAGCAGCAGGTGGAACACAAAGCCATATTCTTTCTTATCGCCAATATAATACTCAATACTCATCAAATAACGCCACTCTCCAGCTCCCCCGGCCTCTATATATACGTTGCCTCCTCCTCACCCTCTCCTCACCAAACCAGCCCAACCCATACTCGCCAATTTCACACACTCATCGATCCACCCCTCCCCTTCCGTCCTCTTCGATCATCTTCATCGTATTATTGATACAGATGGAAGACCCCTCCCGCCGCCGCCATCACAAAAAGAACCACTACTACCACCACCCCACCACCACCACCTCCGTCAGCACTACCACCGGCGAGTCTGACGAAGAGGTCGAGGAGACCGAAGACGGCGACCCTCAGGCCTGGGCCACTTTCAACAGCAGCTTCCGACAGGTTCAGTCCGTTTTGGACCGCAACCGCCTCCTCATTCAGCAGGTGAACGAGAACCACCAGAGCAGGATCCCCGACAATATGGCCCAGAACGTCTCTCTCATTCAGGAGCTCAACGGCAACATCTCCAAGGTCGCCCATATCTACTCTGATCTCAACTCCGAATTTACCACCATGTGCCACAAACACTCCAAGAACTCTGGCTCTCGACGCAACAAATGACATGCCGCCACATCCCAACGCTCTTTCCATTATTTTACAACTCCATCTCCATCCAATCTCCCGTTCCTACCCCCTCTCTCCCTATCTTTATCTCGTGCACTGTGTGTCCTTGCGTATTGTACATGTGGTTGAAAAATAATGACGGTAATTTACTTAGGTTCTGTTCCTCGCGAATAATTAATCCTTGAACTTGTCATTTGTAAACATACGTCATTAGTCCCACACACACACACACACACATATGCAGACCCTTTCATTTGGCCAAGTAGAATAAGTTGTCAAGCCCAAACTGTACGTCAGTGTCCTGAAAGCAATAATATAAACTGACTTTAATCTGTTCTTCTGTGTTGGGACGACGATGCTTTGTGCTGGAATACGCAGCCCTTCTCCATTCCACACTTTAAAGGTCGAAAAGAAGAAAACGAAAGCAACGCTCTTCACTTCTGACCACTTTATGAGTTTGAGCATGGCCGTAAAATTGAAATTCAGCTATTGCGAAAGGAATCTAACCTCACATTTACATATTAGAGGTGTAGCGTTTGACCAGCAATATAATATTCTAACCTCTTTATGTTGCATGTCTCCATAGCGGCACTTTTTACCTGTGAATAGTAGATATCATTTTCTTTTTGCCTTTGTTTTGGTAATCCTTGTCATGATTAGGTTCTGCCAGTGGAAAGTTTCTTGCAAGCAATTAGTCGGTGTCCACTTGCAGGCCAGATCTACATATGGGAAGTATTTGAGGAACAATGATTAGGGCTCAGATTTTTGCCAAGTGCTTTTAGTGCGATGTGAAATGTTTATACTTGTTTTGAGACTGTACTGTTTTTATCTTTTCTCTGGTCTATTTCTTAAATTTAATTGGCAGCATCTTTTGTTGAATTTTTATTCAACTTGAAATGACTATGAAAGTGCAAACATCAAACTTTAGACCCAATTTCAATACTTACTATTTTGATCGCCATTTTAAATTCGTCAGATTTATATTATTTATATATGATTTGAACAGTCATATTTAAAGTTTTTAATTAATTATTTTTAAGTAGAAAAATTATTTTTTGAAAAAAATGTTAGTTAAGATATTATTTTTATTGTAAATTCTACACATATTAAAACAATTATTTTGAATGAATAAAAATAAAAAAAAATAAAATTCGAACCATTCATATAAAATATAAACCATCTAGATCGAATAATAAATTTAGGGTGCTCATCACCGAAACTGGATTCCCAAATTTTGCATGGTATTTCAGTTGAGTTGTATGACATGTTTAACGAATAGTACAAGTATTTACATATTTTATTTATTCTGTGTGGATTACAGCAAGGATTCTTTTAGCTGGTAAAAAAAAAAAAAGAAGAAGCAAGGATTCTTTTAGGTTTGACTATTAATATTCTATGCACATTGCACAATACCCTCTCGGTTCTTTTTTTCCTTTCCCGTCAGGCTGCCGGTGAACTATTTCCCAACTTTTCTTAGGGTCGTTGGATCATATTGGAAAAATAGCTTATTAAAAAAAGTAACTTTTAAAAAAGTAAAATTAGATAAAAGTTAAATTGGATAAGTTGAATTGTGTTTGGATTGGAGTTCAGAAAAACTAGTTTGTAAAAGTGAGATTGGTAAAAAGTTGTTTAGATTATGGTTGAGTAAAAATAAGTTTAGTTGTAAAATGACTAAAATAGATATGAGTTTTAATAAATAATGAAACATAATTAAAAAAATGATTTCATATAATACAATGAAATTAAAATAATTTAATATGAAGAAGTCAAATCTAATGAGTGAATTAAATTTTAAAACTTTGGAGAAATCATAAAAAAACATTTTGAATATAAAGTGAAAGATGAAAAAAAATGAATTGAGGTAATACAATAAATTTAAATTAATTAATATGCCGAAGTGAAATTGATTGAATGAATTAAATTTTAAAACTTTAGAGAAATCATAAAAAATAATTTAAATATAAAGTGAAACATGAAAAAATAAAATATATTTCTAGGGTCATATTTAAAAATAAAAATATATTTCTAACTTATTTATTATTTTCAAGTAATTTTAATTGATTTTTTGTTATCTACAAATTAGTTATTTGAAGTTTATAATAAAAACCAAAAGAGATAATAAATTTCTTAGTTTTTTCTCTTTTCATATTTCAAAATTCATAAGTCATAAGCTATAAGTTATAGTGTCTATTTGGCATCACTTATTTTGAGCTTATAAGTAGCTTATAAGCTCTATAAGCTCGATTGACACAATTGGGTCTGTTTGGATCAGCTTTTCTGCAATTGGGCTTTTGTCTGAAAAACTACAATAAGCTATAAGTTAAAATTAACAGCTTATGACTTATAGCTTTTGAAATATGGAGAGAGAAAAAGTTAAGAAATTTATTACCTCTTTTGGTTCTTATTATAAGCCTCAAATAACTAATTTGTAGATAATAAATAATCAGTTAAAATTAGTTGAAAGTAATGAATAAGTTAGAAATATATTTTTATTTTTAAATATGCTCATAAAAATATACTTTTATTTTTTCATGTTTCACTTTATATTTAAAATATTTTTTATGACTTCTTCATATTAAATTATTTTAATTTCATTGTATTATGTGAAATTATTTTTTTAATCATGTTTCATTATTTATTAAAACTCATATCTATTTTGGTTATTTTATAACCAAACTTACTTTTACTCAATCATAATCCAAACAACCTTTTACCAATATCACTTTTGCAATCTAGCTTTTCTGAACTCTAATCCAAACACAATTCAGCTTATATCTAATTTCACTTCTTTATAAGCTACTTTTTCAATAAGCTGTTAATTTTAGCTCATAACTTATTGTAACTTTTTATATAAAAGCCACCTTACCCAATCATTCAACCAAACAACATTAAATTTGTAATCGTGCTTTTCAGGCTCATAAGTCACTTATGGTGCCTAGAACGCCCAGCAAATAGGTTGTTAATTATTTTGTTTTTTCGCCTCAGTTGGTTTCATCGAGGGGTTTCATCCTCACATCATGCAGGGGGTTGGCTATCTCGGGGCCTCTAACACAAAACTAGTTTAAATAATATTACTCCTCTAATTGTTAATATAAAATATATTTAATTAATTTGATTAGATTAAAAAAGTTAGATAAATTAGTTAATTATAAGAGATGTGACATGTTTTTCCTAAAATACCATAATCATCTTTATTAACACTCTCTCTCTCTCTTTTATTTGAATATAGTTGAAAGAGTATCTATAAGGATGATTTAGGAAAAATTAATAAATATGAGAAATAGGTCTTATATTTAGGATAAAAATCAACTTAACAATTAGATCCTATAGTAAGGACTAGAGAAGTATCTCTTGTTCTTAATATAAAAGTTAGTTTGATATTTAATTTAATCTTAAATATAAAATCTTAATCCATTTTATCATTCATGTTTATTCATTTTTTTAAAAAATAGTTTTCGTAATAGTTACACATATTAAAAATTTCATCAAATGGTAGTTCTAGTTAATACACATGATTAGCAAAGATATTTTATAAAAGACAATATTCCTCCGGTCCTAAATATAAATAATTATAATTTATGAAAGAAAACATCTGTTTATTATAAATAACTAATTTAATTAATTAGTTAAACTAATTTTTATATTAATAACCGGGTTAGGAACACAAATTCTGCAAGCGAACTGGAATGATACACGTAATTGAGAAATTGTAATTAACTACTTTTTGGCTCGGTAATGAATTAATAAATGGCGGTGAATGTGGATTTCAGGAGCAGAATGCCGTTTGCGAAGACGTTGAGGATGAGGCAATCAATGGCAGAAGCTGCGAAGAGTCATAATCACGCGGTTGAGTTATTAATGGGGAAAGAGAAATCAGAGATAGGGATGCGATGCTTATCCAAGCTCGGGTGAGGAACAGGACAGGTAGATTCCCGTTTGACTGCCGCAGACAGAGCGAGCCGGGAACTGCAGAGTACGCGAAATTGACATGATTTCCAGTTTCACATCTTAACTGTTACCACATCAAAATCAAACCCGGAAGAGAGAGAGTGAGACCTGAATTAGATGCGGATGGCCTTTCAAGGGAAGTGATCTCGTGTGATGTGATGTTAAGGGAATGGGGTTGAAGGGTGAGCGTCATGACCCGGCCTCCCAATTCCCTTGCCTCGCCACCACTAGCATCACATCTCCCTCCAACACAACTGCATTACCTTTTTTCTTTGCTATTTATGTTTTAATGGCTGCCATCCATCTCCCAATCAATCCTCAGGAAGTTAGGGAGGAGGGTAGGTCTGCCTGCATGCTGTTTTGCTGCTTAGGATTATCATATTCACTGCCCACCCCTTCACAGCAAAACCCCACCGAACACTGCTTCTCAAACTCTCTTGATCGATATATTTTCCTCCTCTAAATCTTGCCCACACAAACAACACATGAGCACCCACGTCTAGTTTTAAGTAAATTTAATTCTGCTCCTAATGTAAGTATTTTATTGATGAACGACCTGTAAATATTTTTATAAATGAGTTTTTAGAATTTAACTCACATAAATTTATTGTAATAAAACAAATACTGTGATTAATTTTTGTTATGATGAATTTGAAATTTTGAATATTTTAATTTGACTCAAACAGGAAGGATAACATAGCTCAATGAATTGCTCCCACCTGTCCATAATATAAAATTTTGGTTAGAAAAAATTATGATTCAAAATATAAGATGTTGTCAGGATAATTAATATGATTTTTTTGACTTTCACCATTATTAAATATAGGAGAGAGAGATAAGAGATGAAAAATAATAAAAGTACAATATCAAAAGCAACTTTATATTTTTAAGGGTAAAATATGAAAATTTTCTTATTTTAGAACAGATTAAATGATTGAACTTCCTCTTTTTTTTTTAGTATGTAAGAAAAATTAACCAACTTTTTATATTTTAGATAGAATAAAAATAAATTTATATTTTTAATTTAAAAAGATGTCTAATAAATGAGCCAGTTAATTGTAGCAGTTGTCGGGGTATTAAAGATAAGATGCCAAAGGCCCAGCATGAAGCGGATGATAATGGAATCATTGAAATCGACAAAGTGAATTCAAATCATCACAAACAAAAAAGACAAATACCACAAGGAAATATACAGTACTTCGTAATATGACACAATTTTAGAAAATTCTAAACCTTCACCATTTTATGATTCACAATTTTGGAGTGGATGCAAAACGAAAAGCATATGCTGACCAAAAGGAAAAAATTTAAATAAATTATCAGCTTCGTCGTCGTCATCAAGAATAATTATGAACAGTGATGATGCCAAGTGACGCTTTACAGGCGACTTGAACATTTTCTTTAACGGATGTTATGCGATAACAGATCAATCACAAGAGTTCGGATGTGTATTGTGCCAGGTGGCCGCGATCTTACTGGTCGGAGGTTCCCAGGTAGGACCCGCAGGGTCCATCCTTCCCTTTCTGGAGACAACCCTTGTTCAATTGTAATCTCCTGTCATTGCCCACAACACAAGGAACGCATCCGCTTCCCATCAAAAGGCACTCCTCATCCTCAACCTCTCCCGCATTTCCGATTCTTGCAATTTGGAAAGAAATTCTATGTCCAAACAGAGTTACAAAGTCTGCTTCTGCTGCCGCCGGGGCTTCAAGCTGGGCGTCTCGGAAGCGCCGGCCGAGGTCAAGACTCTTTTCGAACAGTACTCCGACAATGGTTCCATGAACGCCGCTCACCTCCAAAGGTTCTTGATAGAGGTGCAGAAACAAGAGAAAGCCACCGAGGGGGATGCGCAAGCCATCATTGATGGCCTAAAGCATCTGAATATCTTTCATCGGGGTGGCCTCCATCTTGATGGTTTCTTCGAGTACCTCTTCAGTGACGCTAACCAGCCGCTTTTACCTTCTCAAGGGGTAACTCTGCCTTTTCTTGTTTTGCTTGACAGCCTTGTCTTAAATTTATACTATGTTTGGAACGGGTTTTTTTTTAAGGGGAGGGAAGGCAAGTTGCTCCCCATCCTCCCTCCCCTCGT
The DNA here is from genome assembly GCF_004799145.2 of Neltuma alba. NCBI lineage: Eukaryota > Viridiplantae > Streptophyta > Magnoliopsida > Fabales > Fabaceae > Neltuma > Neltuma alba. The sequence goes on along the minus strand of NW_021634336.1, from coordinate 15,966 downwards.
TTGGCTGGTGCATTTTTTCAATGCATCTTAATTTCATTTGAGTGCATTTTGATCAAATTCATTTACTGTTGTTAGGATCCATAATTGAAGAAGTTTTTAATAAAAGAACTGATGAAACAGGAAAAAGCTAGATTTTTAGAGAATTCGATCATGGTATGGCATTGCTGGGATATCCTCTTCATCAGATTTCCTTTTTTTTTTTGGGGGGGGGGGTGGGGGATCCCCTATCGAAGCCAAATGGACTATGTTCTTGGCTCAATACAGGGTATTGGGGTGATGCTATCCCATTAATCCACGCTGTATTCAGGTGCATTTACAATAATTTGTGCTATAATTCAGCATCTCCTTTTCTGGCACCCAAGTCCTGCAACTCAAAGCATCTAGGTCCAAAGCAACGGGTTTTGGGTCTATTTAATTTCATTCACAACAATGTTCCCTTATTTTCAGATTAACTTTTCGGACTCCTAAATTTGCACATTAAAGTCCTCCCATTTCCCTAGTGAACTTCGGGGGCAACGTATCTGGTAAATTAGCCAAGGGTTCGGGTCCAATTTATTGATATGAAAGTACATCTGAACTCCAGAAGTCATGATCACCTACGTATGTAGTACTCTTTATAATTATAATTACTATTTATTCTTATTATTTTGTTTGCGTAATTATTTCTTCTGTTACAGGTGCACCATGACATGACTTTACCCTTGTCTCATTATTTCATATACACTGGCCATAACTCCTACTTAACTGGGAATCAGCTTAGCAGTGATTGCAGTGATGAACCCATCATACATGCACTGAAGAGAGGTGTAAGGGTAATCGAATTGGACATATGGCCTAATGCCACAAAGGATAACGTGGACGTTCTTCATGGAAGGTATGAGCTCGCTCATTAACCAAAGGCTCCCTTAATTGTTATGGATTGAAAAATTCATAATTAACATTGTGATTCGAATTCAATATCACCTCAATTTTCTTCTTTTGCGAGAAAATTTTATAGGGAAAATTATATATCTGATGATATGAATATGATGACAATTTCTTTTTCTGTTTATTTTGTCATGATGACGCTAATATCTGTTAAAGGAAAACCTGTTTGGCAAAAGTACATTTTTCTTTGAAATTCGGCAAAATGGACAAAGTAGAAGATTATGCTTGAATTCTGTTTAAGAAAATAAATGAAAGTCGTAGTTGTAGAACTGGCTTAGGTAAACCTGTTGAACTTGGCATTTTCCTAAACTTTTTGAATTTATTTTACACATTTATTTATTATTCTATACGTAGGACGCTGACTACTCCTGTGGAGCTCATCAAATGTTTGAGATCCATCAAGCAGTATGCCTTTGAAGCGTCTGAATATCCAGTTGTGATAACTCTAGAAGATCACCTCACTCCAGATCTTCAGGCTAAAGTGGCTGAGGTCGGTTTCTTTGAGTTTATTGGGATTCAAAATGAATACATTCTTATAATTGACAACCCTCCTCCATTTTTTATTTAGATGGTCACTCAAACATTTGGAGACATACTATTTTATCCTGGTTCAGAGGTCTTGAAGGAATTTCCTTCTCCTGAGTCGCTAAGGAAAAGGATTATCATATCAACCAAACCACCGAAGGAGTTCCTTCAGGCAAAAGAAGCAAAGGAGAAAGAGGATGAATCACAGAAGGGAAAGGCCTTAGGAGACGAAGAAGCGTGGGGGAAAGAGGTCCCAAGCCTGAAACGTGGGGCTATAGCTGATTACCAGGTATGAAACTCTCAGGCGATGCTTTACATGAATTGCTATCACATTTGTTTTGGCAAATAGAATTGATGACATGCCATTTACCACCTTTAACAGGACAATCAGGATGAAGATGATGACGAGGACGATCTTGATGAAGTAGACAAGTCAAATCAAAATGCTGCTCCTGAATATAAGCGTTTAATTGCCATTCATGCTGGTAAACCTAAAGGTGGATTAGATGAATGTCTCAAAGTGGATCCAGACAAGGTGAGACGTCTAAGCTTGAGTGAGCAACAGCTTGAAAAGGCTGCTGAAGCTCATGGAAAGGACATCGTCAGGTATTAATTGTTGGTTCTAATGAGCTCTTTCGACATGAACTGGCATCCTGTAAATCATGAATTGTTTCCAGAATATAGCTCTTCTATTTTCAGCAAAAATACTAAATTTCATTGTTAGATGGGCTACTTTTTCTATTGACAATTCTGGCATTTTATGAAATTTGAGGCATGATACGAGATTGACTGAGTATGATTTTCTGCATATCTGATGGCCCCCTGCTTGAGCATCTTGCCGCTTTATAGTTGATAATGCTAGGGGCTCATGGTCTATATGCTGTTTTAACAAAGCCAATGTTCACAGTAAAAAATTTTGGTGTGTTAACAATAGCATGATTTAGAAGCATGTCCAGTAAGTTTGTTGGAGACTAAAATGATATGAGATGCCCAAGTACCATATTGATCAGTATGAGATGTTAAATGGGGTGTTTGTGTGTGAAATGATTCTCTCCCCTCAATGACTACCTTTTGGAAAGAGGTCTTTCCATTTCATTTGAGCACCCATTGGTGGCTTTTCTGCAGGTTTACTCAGCGTAATATATTAAGGGTGTACCCGAAAGGCACTCGAATTACCTCATCAAATTATAACCCGCTGATTGGGTGGATGCATGGAGCTCAAATGGTTGCATTTAACATGCAGGTTTCTATTCCTTTCTTCTATATTTTTTCCTGTTTTCGTCTCCGTTCTCTCGGGTATTATATCATTTTTTCTGATATATATCTATATTCTATTTATGTTCAAGTCGAGGACATTAGAAATTTGGGAAAGTTCGTCCTGTTAGTAAACTATGAGGATGATGGAAATTAAAAATATGATTTATACCAATAAACAATATTGGAAAGTTAGTATGTGCTCTTGCCTGCAGGTTTCCCTTAGTCATATGAGTTTGTATTGACTCTTCTTTAAGCTAAATCGCAGAAGAATTTATTACACGTATCTTTGACTCCCAGTGGTCTTTGACATCATATATTTATTATGACTATGATATTTTTTAAGATCATGAAAGATATTTACTCCAGTTTTCCATGTGGGTGATTTCATGACAGGGGCACGGCAGATCACTTTGGTTGATGCAAGGAATGTTCAAAGCCAATGGCGGATGTGGTTACGTTAAAAAACCCGATTTTCTATTAAAGACTGGTCCGAATAATGAGGTCTTCGATCCTAAAGCTGAGTTGCCTGTGAAGACTACTTTGAAGGTAAGTGCTTTCTTACTTGGTGAATCTGTGTATTCAATCTTTCAAGCCCGCGTCAATCGGATCTAGTTTTTCTGCTGCCCTGCAAACAGCAGCACATAGATGTCGCTTTTTATCGTATTTTAGCACTGAACAAAGATCATCCTGTTTTTGCTCTTTTGAAGGTGACTGTATACATGGGGGAAGGATGGTATATTGATTTCCCCCATACACATTTTGATCAGTTCTCACCTCCAGACTTCTACGCAAGGGTTAGTTAACATGATCCGCCGCATCTTTATGTTTGCCGTTTCTGAATTTCACGTTCTAGGTCTGGCTAAAAGTTTCCTGTTTCATTTAGATTGAAAATGCAGGGGCTCATAGCAATGTTTATTCATTATTGCTATGATCAGATGCCATTCATCTGACATTTGTTTTTCAGCCATTTTGTAATTTAGCATCCGCGATGACCCTCACATTTCAATTTAAATCGATAACTGTTATGCAGGTGGGGATCGCTGGAGTCCCTGCTGATAATGTCATGAGAAAAACAAAGACAATAGAGGACAGTTGGTTACCTTCTTGGAATGAAGTGTTCGAGTTCCCCCTTACTGTTCCAGAATTAGCTGTGCTTCGCATAGAAGTTCATGAGTATGACATGTCAGAGAAGGATGACTTTGGGGGGCAAACATGCCTACCCTGTTTCAGAGCTAAGAAGTGGAATTCGGCGGGCAGTTCCACTGTGTAGCCGCAAGGGAGATAAGTACAACTCTGTAAAGCTTTTTATGCGCTTTGAATTTTGTTGACATTGTGCAGACATTTAAAGGTTCCATTAGTTGAGAGTTTGTTTTGTAAGTATTGCTGCGTGATGTGAATAATTCTGTTGAGGGATGCTCTAAGATGTGTGTATGATTTGATTGCCTGTTTTTTTTTTTTTTGGGGGGGGGTGTTGAAGAGTTGGCTTTGTGTTGTAAGGCTTTTATAACACACGCACACACAAAATATCTCAAGCAAGATTTTTATGGGGTGCTTCGATTCCTTACCATATGAATTGTTAGTTTGCATTCGCACATCAGTATCCTTTTCATGTTTCTTTACTGTTTTAAGATGTGTTGGAGTGGAAGTGACTAAAAATGAAGGGAGAGAGCAAAAATTGGCAATATACCGTCAGTAGTGTTATTGTAATATATATCTGAAGTTTACTACCATTTTTTAAGATGGACGCTGCATTCACTTTTTAGCACTGAGAGGTGATTCTTATGTTTAAGAAGGATTAAAAATTATTAAATAATTTTTGTAAAAGATATAGGGTATTGTAAAAATTCTTCCATTTCTATAAATACTAAATAAAGTATTAAATTTAATCGTAAAAAATAGAAAGTACACGTGAGCTTTAAAAAACAGAGTTCAAAGGAAGCACTTGATCGCTATTCTTATTGCGTGTTATTACAACAATATTATCTAGAAGCTTTAGGCCAATATGCTATGATAGGGAACCAAACTCAGAAACAAGTGAACAAGAGACCGGCCTTCGCTTTTTGAGGCCCTTCCCTCCATCAGGTCCACATATGGCTCATCTCCTTCTTGCCGAGTGGCTATCGCGCCTTACCTTTGAAATGGAGCTGCTCCGGCGAAAAAGGGTTTGAGTTTCAAGGATATGAGTCAGGTAAGAGGGGATTGTCAAAATCCCTTGCCAATGAAAGCTACAAGTCTAAACTAGTGGAAACAATGGAATAAAATTTGGCTGTTCTTCTCACAACAAATATTGTTGGAACAAGACTATCCACTGAATTAGTAAGATACAAGTTTCATATATTAATGGTGGTGGGATCGTAGTTAGACGGATGTTAATTCTTGTTACACCGTATTTGTTACTAATGACATTATTATTTTTTTCGGAACATTTCTTTTGCACTAATTTGGAGTGATTACTAACCGTATCAACCTTTTTTTGTATAAAAGCTCAGGACGTCAGGTAAATTTATCTCAAATACGAATTTACTTTTCTTTTGGAATAGCGAAATTAGTTTGACTTTGAAATTTATTCAGACGGTGAATTTAGAAAAACACCTTGGGTCTCTTTCCATCACAAAGGGTGATCAAAAACACCTTTTTAAGTGGTTGCGGATAAAGTTAAGGGCTGCCTTTTAACATGGAAAGCTAATTCCCTCTCCCTAGCGAGCGGCGCAACTCTTTTATGTGTTCAGTCACATCCTCCACACCTGGGCACACTATGCAGATCGCTCTTTTACCTGCCAGCGCTTGCGAGACTCTGAAAAAAAAATGCAACGAGGGCTTTCTTTGGGCTAACTCAGATGTGAGAAAGGAAAATGGTTTGGTTGCTTAGGATGAAGCTTGTAAAGCCAAGAAGAAATGCGAATCGGGACTGAGTCATGCTAAAAGCCTTGACCACGTGTTTCTCACGCAGTCATAGGATGGCCGCTGAGTTTCGCCGGATGATGGCTAGGTAGCGGCTTGCTTGCATGATTTGAAAATTGCACGCGACACTGGAGCTTGAAATATTGTGCTTCAGTCTAACTGAAATGAAACAAAAATGGATTTAATTACTTCATTGTGAGAGCATGGGACTATCGCTGAAGTGAAGAGATTAATGAACAAGTAATGGGTTTTTAAGCTTCAGTGCATGAATTGATTATACTCGCCAGGTTGGGACTTGACTTCCGACTATGCCGACTGACTCCTCCGTGACACAAGTGAAGGCCATCTTAGCTTATGATTGTAAGATTGTTGCATAGTTAGAACTTGTACCTAGAAAACATAGCCTATCTCAATTTTTTTTTTATATATTATCTCTTCCCGCATGCCCCACTGCAATTAATAAAGATAGTTTTGAAAATATAATTTAATATTATCTTTTGTAAAGTGTCAAATTTTTTAAAATGTTCTTCTCAGTAATTTTATTTTGATTTTAAAATAAGTTATCAATTTATTTATCTTACAATTATGCTTATTTCTCACATTAATGCCATTGGTTATATAGGTATAGAAGGCTTTCTTTAAAATCAAATTCTTATATTTAGCATGGGCGAGGAGTAAATAATTTCTTTTTCTTCTTCTTCTGGTGGGTAAATATTACGGGGTGTTTGGCTCTCTCTCCAAACCATGGTTTAGAAAAAAATTTGCCAACATCATCAAAAATTTGAAACCATGGTTTTGGGGGAAACCATTTTTGGCCCCCCAAAATTGTTTCGAATAAGGACGAAGGAGTTGCTTCTAAGCTGATAATTGACTGTTGGTGGGCCCCGAAATATCAATTATTTCCTTCTCCTTTGCTCTACGAGGCTCCATCCTACAGCTTTCACTGGTGGTGCTTCGCAAAATATATTACTTGGTGTCCGCGATCCTACTTCTATAAACATATTTTTTGTTAATCATATTTTCTGAAATAATTAATCATATTTTTTGTTGCAAGTAAATTATTTTATAAAAAACTATTTACTTATTTTATTAATATATATACGTTTTACTTTTTTTTATTTATATTATTTATGCTTATTTATTATGTTGTCAAAATATATTATTAACAAATTTATTACTTCAAATAAGCATATGTTAGGAAATATATCTTATATGTATATCATTAAACTTATGTCTTTTATATTTTTTATATAAAAAGCATTTCTACAATAAATATCCAAACACTCTCACTTTATCAAATCACTTTTTTAGACAATCTATTCTTTCAAATCTATTTCTCCAAAATCTATTCTCCAGATTATTCTCCAAATCATAGTTTGGTTTCATCAACACGCCCGTACATCCTGAAGCGGGACATCATTTCCCAGTACTCCGCTGGACAGAACACAGAACATAACGAGATTATAACCATCCCCAACATCGGGTGGCCGATTGTATTGGCACATCCCCGGCATGAACTCTGCTCATGACCATAGTCACCCACCGCTTCTGTCGGACTCTTCTGACTCTGACTCCGACCATGAGCAGCCTAGCTCCGTGCTACTTCGCCACATGGACCTCTCAGACTCCATTTTCAAATCTTATTTCGAGTTCATTGGCCAGTCATCGGCAACTGCTGCTGACCTTTCAAAGATCCAGTCTTTTCTCACATCCTCCTCCTCCGGTGCTCTATCATGCTTGATATGCCTCGAACGCATCAGACTCTCCGATCCCACTTGGTCCTGCTCCTCCCTCTGCTACGCTGTCTTTCATCTTGTCTGCATACAGAGCTGGGCGCGCCAGGCATCCGACCTCGCCGCCGCGCGCGGCAACGCGCCTACCTGTTACAGTTGACAAGGCTGCCGAGTCTGCCACATGGAACTGCCCTAAATGCAGGGCTGAATACTCCAAAACTCAGATCCCTAAATCCTATGTGTGTTTCTGTGGAAAATTGGAGAATCCTCCAAGTGATGATCCCTGGGTATTGCCACATTCATGTGGCGACGTTTGTAATAGGCCGTTGAAGAACAATTGCGGGCATTATTGCTTGTTGCTGTGCCATCCAGGGCCATGCCCATCATGCCCAAAGCTTGTCAAGTCTCGGTGCTTTTGTGGGTCACTTCAAGACGTTCGCAGATGCGGGTATAAGGAATTTTCCTGTAACAATCCTTGTTCGAAGCTCTTGGACTGTGGTGTTCACAGGTGTTCTGAGATCTGTCATGTTGGCCCTTGCCCACCTTGCCGAGCCCGTGGAGTTTTTAAGTGCCAATGCGGGCAGAAAAGGGAGGAGAGGGAGTGTTGTGATCGCATTTTTCAATGCGATACTCCATGCGAGAAGGTTCTTAGCTGCGGGAAGCACATTTGTCAGAAAGGATGCCATTCCAGTGGGTGTGGCGAGTGCCCTTTTCAGGGTAAGAGGACGTGTCCATGCGGGAAGAGGACTTATAGAGACATTCCTTGTGATGCTGTGGTACAATTGTGTGGAGCGACTTGCGATAAAATGCTCAGTTGCGGATATCACAAGTGCCCTGAGAGATGCCACCGTGGGCAATGCATTGAGACCTGCAGAACTGTTGTAAGGAAATCCTGCCGTTGTGGGAGCCTGAAGAAAGAGGTAAGTGTCATGACTTTGAATGCATCTTGATCGGCAGTCTTATAGTCACAGTAGGCAAAGTTAACCTCATGTAGAATAGGTCCCTTGCTATCAAGAGTTGTCATGTGAAAGGAAGTGTCAGAGGATACGTGACTGTGGGCGGCATCCATGTAAACGTCGCTGCTGTGATGGTGACTGCCCTCCATGTTCAGAGGTATGTGCATCTTCTTGAGTTAGTGCTTCATTTCAGCTAGAAACTTGTTATGACTTATGACAATCTAAGAGTGATTTTTTATTTCTTATTTTGAAAAATTTTAGATATGTGGCAAGAGGCTTCGATGTAAAAACCATAAATGTCCTTCTCCATGCCACCGGTATGTCCTTTTCTCATGTTTCTAAATTTCCAATCGGCTAAAATTTGCCTATGGTTTAAATTTCTTGAATCTGAGACTGCCTGCCTGATCTATTTGAAGATCGAAGTCAGAGGCCCTCAAACTCAGTGATATTATGTACACTTTCTATCATTCCTCCTGAACGATTGGATTTGCTCAGGTTTTTGGATATAAATATAACTTTTGAAGGCTTTTATATACTTCAAAATTTATAAAACTTTTGAACGCTTTCATATTGGTGAAGCTTATTGACTGCTGCTGGTTGTCCTGTATGTAAGGAGAAGACAGCTGTGTTGTTGGCAATACTATAATATCCATAGTGAAATCTTAGCTTCAAAAGAGTTTATACACACACAGACACAAATACAAAGCCTACATGATAAGTTAAACTATTATTCTTGAATATTTTTGTAAAAATTGACGAACTTCATCTTTTAAAATGTAGTACCGAATTGATGCTAGATGCATATAATTTTGTTCTGAAAAGTTTGAAGTTCAAGGAACCGTATGATGTGGCCAAATTTATTCTCGCAGGGGTCCCTGTGCTCCATGTCCAATAATGGTGACAATCTCATGTGCATGTGGTGAGACACATTTTGAGGTTGGGTTTGGCTATCAGGGTCAATATTTGCAATCCTTGCATTTTCAAAGTGTGTGTCATTTCAAAATTTCTAATATTTTGTTAGATTAGGATAATTTTTTACAAGATTCAAACCAATGCTGTTATTTGTTTATCTTTTATTATGGAAAAGTATTTATTTTTCCTTTTTAATCTTGCTGATTGTTTATGTCAATAAAGTTACAAATGCATGCATAAAACATCTTTTCTCTTATTTCTTCCTTTTGTATTTGTACATTCCATTTGTAATTTTTATTCAACTCTTTTTCTATTATCTGGATCTTCAATCTAGATGACGATTGCATTAATTTCTACTAATGCTTGGCAACAACTATGCTGAGTGGTGGATTTTGTACCAGGTTCCTTGCGGTACTGAAATGAATCAAAAGCCACCTAAATGCCCAAAACGTTGTCCTATTACTCCTTTATGCAGGCATGCGCCAAATTCCAAGGTACCATTGATTATTGATTTTGTTTTCTGTAGATATTTATATTTCTAGATGAAGATTTATTGAAACATTGTATACTTTCCATCAACACTCCAAAATGTGTGCATGTGGCTGTGACGGAGGAATGAAAAATAGAAGAACAGAAAAATTCTAGAATCTCTCCTTCTCTATAAATGTTGATATCATACCTTTGGCTGATTAACTGGCCTTTTACCCTGATAGTAGGGATGAAAATAGGCTAGGCTAGGCTTTAGGTAATAGGCCTGGGCCTGTAGTAGATATCTAAAGCCTAGTCCTGGGTCTGAACCTACATAAAAGCTTTTTTTCGAGCCTGAGCCTGAACCTGCGAAGGACCTGAGAAGGCTTGAAGCCTGTTAAATGATCTACTTAAAATGTAGGTCTTTAAATAGGCTTAAATGTCTAGGCCTCAAAGTCCATGTATAGCCCTTCAAACCTATTTAAAAACCTATGTTATCTCTTAAAAGTCTAGAATATATTCTCACTTGCGATATAAGAATTTAGCAAGAAAAAGAAAAGAATCCATAGTAACAATAGTTTTTGGATCATGTAGGAATAAGAAAAACTAATCATCTGTTGACTAAATAGATATATTTTTTAAAATTAAGTAAGCGCAACAAGTGGCATGTAAAACTGGATTTTACCTTTTTTAGTTTTCCCACATAAATTGTGGCAAACTCTTCCTACTGAGATTATAATATTTCATTTAGGCATCACTAAAATAAACTTATAACAATTGTTATGTTTTCACAAACAACAAAAATTAGGGGAGAGGAAGTAAGCTAACATTGCCAGCTTGGGCAATTGAAAATAAAAGAGGTAGAGGTGAATGATAGATGAATGAAAGGGGGTTGATCTTTGGATCAAACCAAAATTTGTAATTTTATAAATAATTTATAAAATTGATTGATAGTATATAATATATAATAAGGCAAATTCTAAAAAAAATAAATAGGCCATGCCTATGCTTGTAGGCTTGGCCTGTTTACCTAAATAGGCCTGGAAAGAGGCCTAAATGTAAGCCCAGTCTATTTACTAAATAGGCTAGGCTAGGCTTTATGCAGGGGCCTACAGCTTATTTCCACCCCTATCTGATAGTCTCTGTTTGTTAAACCAATATGAAATTTAGGACGAGCTAATTCAAGCATTTACCTTTTAGGGCTGGGCTTCAGCCCTTTGTTGAGTACTTGCTACTTAATTATGTTCTTAATGCATAATTAAATACCATAAGCATATTGGAAAGCAGGCAAGAAGGGATAATAACAAATGACTCTCTTGATGAAGGATAAAGAGATGGTTGCAACAACAAATGTGAAAGTGACCGTCAATTTAAAAAAAAAAAAAAATTATTGAGGAAACTTACTTTATCACCATCACAAATGGTTATTCTGTAAATTTGGATATGAATGATAAAAATTTTAATAATACTAGTATCAGATAGAAGCTTATTGGATGATGCTTGAGTGAATGATTTTATTAATATATCTTAACATCAAACTGGTGTATTAAATGGATTTTAACGTTTTTTTTTTTGATGCATTGTCATTAATTTTTCTTGTTTTTATTTCTACATTTTAGACTTCATAATATGGTCTAAATCAGATAATGAGTACCCTATTATTTGAGTGATTGGCGGGGCTTAATTGGTTTTCCTTGTGAAATACTTAACCTGATGGTTGTTAGTTATTAGGTGGTCTTTTAGGGCTCTATTAATGTAAAATAAACCTTGTTTATATAAGCGCTTGAAGTGTGCACCTACAAGAAATTTTTATCATGGATAGGCTTTTGTTTATTCTTTATTATTTACCAATATATATTGATTTTATCATTATAGCTGTATGTTCCTTAAGTGAAAAATTATTACATGTTTGGTTATGGATGTTGCATCTTTCTTCCCCATCATTAATGATTATGTAATTCTTGACTAGCCTCACAAATGTCATTATGGAGCCTGTCCTACTTGTCGGCTTCCGTGTGAAGAAGAGTACCCTTGTGGCCACAAATGCAAATTAAGGTTTGGGAGTTTCCTATGTTTACCAATTTAAGATATCACTCAGGGATTGCTTCCCTTACTTCCTTCTTTTGAGAAAGGAATGGAATTTCAAATGTGAAACGTGAACTTTAAATAGTTGAGTTTTGAACTTCCAAGAGTTTAGACATGAGTAGAGAGTACAAGTTAGGGTTTATATTCTGCTCAAATATGATATAGTAGTTCTGTGACAGCTTGAGGCTCATCTAAATTATAGTCAGTATCTTTTCTTTCCCTAACTCTTTTTTTCCTCTCCATGATAAGGTGTCATGGTCCACAACCTCCTCCTAATCCAGAGTTTACACTGAAGCCAAAGAAAAAAAAGACAATACGGCAGACTGGAGGTATTCCTGGCACAGCTTGCCCTCCTTGTCCTGAACTTGTATGGAGATCATGTGTTGGGCAACACATTGGAGCAGAGAGAATGGTTTGTTTTGCTTCTTCTCATAAGCTGTAAATTAACATCTGAAGGAAGATTCTTTTGCATGATTTTGTTCAAACTCAATTGTTTTTATTTACTCTTGCGCTTTTAATGAAATGTTCTCCCCCCTCCTATTAGATGGTCTGCTCTGATAGATCACAATTTTGCTGTGAAAATTTGTGTGGAAACCCTTTGCCATGCGGTAATCATTTTTGTACTAAAACCTGCCATGCCTTAGAGACACTGTCCTCCTCGGAACAGCTACAGAGAAGTGAGCCTTGTGAAGATTGTACTCTTCCATGTGAAAAGGTGTTGAACATTCCATTTCATTGTATATATTTTCTCCATTGTGCTGTTTTCTTTCTCATTTATTGTTTTTTTATCTGTCAAACTATTATCACATTTGTTGAGTCAAGTCAGTGAAGCTTATCCTTTGTCTTCTTTTCAGAAGCTCAGAAGTCATCTCTTTACTTTCTGAACTCAGCTATAATCTGCGTTTTTTGTATTAAACTTCATTGATCAGGTAAGAGAGCCGAAGTGTCCTCATCACTGCCCTCAGCCTTGCCATCCTGGAGAGTGCCCTCCATGCAAAGTGCTCATTAAACGGTCTTGTCATTGTGGCTCAATGGTCCATGTTTTTGAGTGCATCTACTACAACAGCTTGTCTGCCAAGGATCAAGAGTCTGTTCGATCATGCCGTGGGCCTTGTCACAGGTAATATGGAGCCTGAAGCAGTATTTTTCTTGGCCTAACTTATCATCCAGAAAGAGTTTTAACTGAAAAAGTAGCATATATATGCTTTTAGTTTTTCCTCCATCTCTGAATTAAATTAATTAGTTGATTGAGGGCTTATTGGTCACCTTGGTTTTGCAGAAAGTTGCCATATTGTACACATCTGTGTCCTGAGACATGTCATCCTGGTCAATGCCCATATCCTGATAAATGTTCTAAAAAGGTAGTGTGAGACTATAGTTATCACTTTAGCTTTCGGTATTGAAGATTACATAACCCACTACAATGGGACAGGTCTGAGTTTATGCGCTATCCTATTCCAACTATTTCAAACTAAATGCACCTGTTATTGAATGCATATTGATCTTCAGAACTGAAACTCTTTCTTTGCTAGGTCACTGTTCGTTGCAAATGCCAAACTCTGAGGAAAGAGTGGTTATGTCAAGATGTTCAAGCAGCCTATTATCGTGATGGTTGCCTTCCCAGAGATGTACCAAAAAATCACTTTGGAATTGGACTTATTCCTTGCAATTCTGATTGCAAGAGTAAAGCGCAAGTTGTTGAGTCAGAACTGCAATTACGTAAATCCCAAGTTATGGAGGTGACTTTCCATATTGAAATTCATCTGTTATCCCATCGTTTTTAACTCTCTATTTGTGCTGAACTTGTGAAAATTTAGCTTTCCATGTTCTCATTGTCAGTGAAATTAATTACAAATTTCAGAGCCAACTTAGAACTGAAAAATAATTTTGGTAAAACATGTGTGTGAAACTGAGATACTTTACATTTATATAACTTACCCTGTAAGTTATGCTGAGTTCTAACTGGTAAAATGTACGTGTAATTTTCTGATGCTCTGGCAAACTATAGTTCACCTGAATCCTAGACTGGGAAGAGACGAAAGCATAAGAATTCTTTATGACTTTTCTGCAAAATCAGTACCAAAATGTGCGAAGAGTTCTAATGCAATTTGTATGACTAATGAAGGAAAAAGCACCCGAGACTGGAAAGTCAGTACCAAAACGACGGAAAAGGCGGGAACGCATACAGCAGTCCAGCCAATCAACAAAACTGCAGGTATGTCAATTCTCTAAAAGAAACAGTAGCTTCCAACTGCCTCCTTCGTCCCTAACTATGATGAATGCAATCATTGAACAGAAAATTGCATCTTCTACGAAACGGCTTCTTCTTTTTGTCTTACTGTTCATGGCCCTTCTTGCGGCCATATATTATGGCTACAAGGGTCTTTTATGGCTCAATGACTGGATGAATGAAGTTGATGAGCGAAGACAAAGAAGATTTCTCGAATCTCATAAGTACAGTGGTTAATTTTATCCGCCCATGAGGATGAAGTGACCCAACATGCTCGAAAGTACGCGTTAGATTCTGAGGACATAATGATGCAAGTTGTTTTATTATAGGAGCTTTTCTTTTTATTAAAAAAAAAAAGAGAGTCTTGAAGAAAGTTTATCTGTCTGTTATACCGAGTTGATAGTCTTCAATAAATATTGGAAGTTTTGAAGTGTCCTACTGTGATTATCATGAACTTAAAGATGGAATGCCTTTCTAGTTTTGATGTTAATAGTTTATGCCATCCATTTTGCCATGTAGCGGATCAGCCTAATGAAACAAGCTGTTGCTAAAAATCTGCTGAAAATTTATAAATAAAAACGGTACCGGAGTTTCTAATTTTTTTTTTTTAATAAAAAATGATTGTTGAACTAGTGACCGAACAAATTTTGTTTTTATTAATGCTGTCAACGCCAAAAGATGATCATTCCGGGTACCTGCCATGAAGCGGAAGATAAGGGCGGGCCATGGTAGCGGCGGCGGAAAGCAGCGAGGGTGGCACCTGAGCTGAGGGCATGGGATGAGGCCACGGGGGAACCACAGAGAAGATAACTACGGCTGACGGTTACAGAGTGGGATGGCAGCTTTGTCATGTAAAAGGATGGGTCTTCTTGTTGGGAATGGGAGTGCATTGGCCAGTTGTTTTTTTTTTCAAGCAGGGAAACACTAGACATGCTTTTCGGATGCTAACCTTAATTACCTAATTTCTTTGATAACCACTGTACAACGTACACTACGGCAAAATCTCCAACTCAGATCATTTCAAATTATTGCATATTGCAGTAGGAGAGAAAACGAAAGACAATATGAAGCCATGTCACATAGTAAGGGTGCGAAGGAGTCAGTCCGAAATCCGAATATGGATCCCAAAGGATAAGTATCAAACTAATTGATCTTAGCGGAATATAATTAGCGAGGAACCACTTTACCCATGAAATCCGAAAAAATTGTTTAGTTAGCCTGCCGCATTACAATAAAAACAATTGTTACTGTTCAACAATGCAATGTTGTGAAGTGCTTTAACTGCCAATAATTATAAATAAGCAGTTGTACAAGAGACCGGCAAATTCATTACATTACTGCAGATTGCAAGCCTATAAACACATTTAACATAAAAATCAAACTTCTAGAGACGTAGATACATAAATGGCGAACGGCTTTTACTACAAGAAGCAGCGTTTGAGACCTCTGGTTCTCCCAGAAACAAATGGGTGCTATACAAAACGTCTATTTCTTCTACTGCAACGATTCTTCCAGCAATAAAACAAAAAATTGTACAAAAGCAGCAGAGTTTGATTCCAAAAATGTTAACCCTACAATGTCCAACAGGAAGCGGGAATCCCTTGCTTTTGAAACCACTCGGGCATGTGATACTTCTCGTAGAGCACAGGTCTTACATCCTTCTGCTCAGAGAGGTGCTTGAGAAGAGGAAGAATGACATCTAGAAGCTGATGATAGGCGATAAAACAAGAGATGAATCATATAAAATCATTGGGCTATTTTTTAATGTTCAACGTTCAGAAATATGTACCTGAGTATCATGCGGTTGCCCAGCAGAAAACGGGATGCATGGAATTCCATTTAGTGGTTGCAATAAAAAGCTGAACGGATTGTTGTCAACAATAACCACTCGGCATAGATCCTTCGATATTCCAGAGAGATCTTTCACGTGTTCCCTGTATTGCCTGTCAACAGAGATTAATGTACCAGTTGA
>NW_021634335.1:0-58388 GCF_004799145.2 Neltuma alba | reverse complement strand
TCCTTTGTACGCTGTCACTGATGTGGTGTTGATGATACAGCTTCCCTCCTCATGTGCTTCAACGCATGCCTACACCCAAAAATTCTCGATTCAATTCTTTCAGAACATTAACTGAAATTAGATATAATATATATATATATATATATATATATAACATTCCACGTGACATGACCTGGCCATGAAGAAGTAGGCGAAGATATTGATTCTAAAACACCTCTCCAGCCTCTTCTCATCGATTTCTTCCACTGATCCGGCCTCGTACTGCTCCGCCGCATTGTTGATCAAGATGTCGATCCTGCCATGCCTGTTCACAACGTCGTCCACAACTTTCTTGCAATTCTCATCGTAACCCAAGTCAGCCGGAATGGCCATAGGCTCCTTGGCGTCCGAAGTCTTAGCTTTGTTGATCATTTCAAGCGTGTCCTTTGCGTCCTTGTCCTCCTGTCCCTTCACATACGTGAAGGCCACAGTGGCTCCTTCTAAGGCAAAACAAGTTGCACACGGCTCTTCCTATCCCGGAGTCACCGCCGGTAATCAGAGCTATCTTCCCCTGAGAACCAACATATATAACCAATTAGCGTTACCTGCTCCAGGAGAAATTCCTACAAATTTGCGATTCTCAAGAAAAATATGCATGCATAGAGACAGATACTTCAAGCTTGTTAGATGGCTTGTAATCGGGGCTTGTGAACTGAGGCACAGGCTCCATGGCATGTTCTTTTCCAGGCTGGGTTTCTTGCTTTTGTGGGGGGAATTTCTGTCCACCGGAAGCCATTCTGACGCACCGGCGTTTGGGAACAGAGGGGGGGATCTTCCGGGATGAGGAGAGATGCAGCAGGAAAGCGGGTTTTCAACCTGGTTTCGGAGAAAGGAAGGAGAAGAACTCTGACAGCTAGAGATCTTGAAGAAGAGAAAAGGCGCGAGGAAACGTAAATGCAGGTGAAGAGTGGGGCGGATGCCACTGCAAGTGCAAGCCCCCGCCGATCGAACGACTTATGAAGTGGATTTGAGAAATGCCACGTGGCGATACGTGGCGGAAGGAGGGCGTCCAGGTGTCGCCTTGATCGCATGCAGAAGAGACGTCGCTCCAAAGGAGTAGTGTCGACCAACTTTGCACCGAACCCGCTAAATGTCAGATGGTTGCCTTTGTCCCCTCCAATCACGATCTGGAAACCTTCTCTGACATGACGGTTTGACCTGCCCTGATGATACGGAAATTACATCAGATTCCTAATAAAAGAGTTACTTCCGTTTCTCGTGATAATTGTGTTTTTCGCCTAAATTTTGTTTGATGTTAGTGCTATTTTTTCATGACATGCCAGACAAAACTGATCGGATTCGTTCTCATTCTCAAATCTCAATTTCGTTTCCTTGAAATTCAATCTTTCTTAACAAGCATGACAAAGGACGAAGAAAACCAATAACAGTCCCTTCGCAATCAGAGATCGGTAACATATTTCTAGTTTCTAACAATTATATGCTCTTTCTAGATTGCCTCCACTCGTATGTTGACTTTTGTTTTATTTCTAGATATAAAATCCTAAACAATTTTATCTCTATATTTATCTATTTTTTTCAGGCTAGTATTTATAATAATGATAGTTTTAACTTGGCAAGAATATTTTAAAAAATTCAACACCTAATTATTATAAATAATTAGCTTAACTTATTTTCTTAATATATTCAAATTAGTCAACTAATTCTTATATTAAATACCCGAGTTAGTATTATATATAAAAAGGTTAAAGTATGCCCAATACCCCGAACTATTTTTTAGGTGCGTCTAATATCCTAAAATAATTTTTGGTGTACCCAGTATCATAAACTAATTAAAACGGTATATCAATATTCCATGCCAACAGAATCATTTTGTTTGACCATTAGTCCCATGAGTCAGCTCAATGTTGACCCCCTTTCTCTCTCCTCATTCCCGAAGTTGACCCTTCGAGATTCCATGACTACATCTTCTCCATACTCCAACGCTCCTCCTCTTATACCGCAACATTGACTTCCATTTCATCTCTGTCACCTGCAGGCCTTCCTCCTTCTCCATCCTCAACCACCACTCTCTCCACTTCCTTCCCTTGCCTTTGTTTTCGAATCTACCCCTTCAATCCTACCTCCGTCTCCAGTCTCATCTCCTCCTCCATACACTCTGCAATGGACTGCCCTCTCAACTACATCGCAAAGCCATCTACCTCGACTCAGACTTGGTCCTCATTGATGACATCATCAAGCTCATCGCAACGCCCCTCGGCTTTAGTTCGGTCCTCCTCACCACGTCGAAAACTGCAACACTAATTTAACCGCTTACTTCACACCATCGTTCTGGTTGGAACCCGTCTCGTCGCTCATGCTTTGTTGGTCAGAGGGGTTGTTATTCGACACGGGCGGATGGAATCGATTTGAGTCAGCGGGGGGAGGGGGGATTACACGAGGAAGATTGAGTGATGGAGTTGCAGAAAAGTATGATCTACGAGCTGGGATTATTGCCACCATGTTCGCGATAAACATGGTTCTGGTATAACGGATTGAGAATGAAGATAGAGAGGGGGTCAACTTTGAGCTTGGTCATGGGTTAACAGTCAAACAAGACATTTCTATTAATCCGGGATATGAGTGCATCGTTTTAATTATTTTAGAACACTGGGTGAACTAAAAATTATTTTAGAATATTGGATATACCAAAAAAAATAGTATGTGATGCTAAGTGTACTTTAACGTTATATGAGACTCATTTCAACTTACAACGTAGCATTTATATTGCAATGTATCACAAAAAGATACTTCGGTCAATTTATCTAAAAATATTCAAAAAAAAGAGAACCCAATCAAGGTAATTTTTGAGAATATAATAATAATAGCATCACTTTTAGGGGGGAAAAATACAACTGTCGATTAATTTTAACTCTTCACCTTATTGATTCAGCAGGTCCAAGGACTAGATGAAGTAACAATTAATATCTTTCCCCTCAAGATTCCTTTTTTTGGGAATAAAAACTAAATACTGTTTAATAGAAAGCAACGCAAAAAAAAAAGAAAAAAGAAAAATCTCTCCCAAGATTTAAGATCGCGGTCCCAGTAATTAGTAACAGTTTAAGAGGGACATTTTCTGGGTTGGCCTTGTATCGATGCAAATTTGCGCTGTTTACGAGGGGAAGCTTCCTCTCATTCTTTTCTATCCTTTCTTTTCTCTTCGTTATTATCGTTGGATCGAAGTTTTAAGTTTTAGCATTTTATAAATTATAATTTTACATAAAAATTATCATTAAGTTTAAATGGTTGAAATTTAATTTAAATAATTCTCGACTTATAAAATAAATTTAAATTGTAATATTTAAATTTAACTTGAACGATTTATCATTTAATTTTTTGTAAATTGTATAGAGTAAATTTTAACAATTTGCAATACATTTTTTCCCCAAACGTTAGAGGAAAAAGAAAAGTCCTTTCAAATCAGTCATCACAATATTATTATTTACAAAATTTTATCTAAGAAAGCTAATTCATTAAGTCTGTTTTAAAATGTAATTTTTTTTAATTTTATTAATTCGGCATAGCCAACAGTGTTACTCTTCTAATCCTATTTATAAGTCACTTCTAATATGTTTTACACAGATAAAAAAATTAAATTTTATTAATTTTCATTTAAAATTTAAAAACTTTTAATTTTATTTCTATTTAATATATTATGTTTTATATAAATAAAATCAATATAATAAAAATAAAAAATAAAATTTAGATATCTATATAAATTTTTTTAAAAATACCCCGTAAATACAACTCAAAAAACTCTTCTGTCTTGTAATGGAACGAAAATGCTATAAAACCCTAACATATTTAGGAGGCTGTCTGGTAAAAAGGAACGGTCCCATTGCATTAATTGCTGACATATTTTGCTTCCCTTCCAACGCTGGCCCTTTCATGGGCACGGGCACTGTCAAAAGACTACTACGTGTCTACGCATCGTTACTCTGTAATTCTATTGAACTGGAAAGTCTTGACCTCACTATCACCTTTTTTCTTAAGCTTTGTTAGTCTTATTCATAACATAAAAAGTTAGTGTTATTATTATATTATAATATATCGCGAAACGTGGGCAGTTACCCCTTGCTTCCTTATAAATTCGATTGATGTGCGCTCCCGCCTTTCTGCCTGCCTGTGCTGCAACACAGAAAGAGGACGCGCTGCGGCATTCTTTGTCTGGGTCTACCTTCTTTTTTCTCTCGTACTTTCGATGGATGCTCACTCCCCTTCCTGGTCTGGCCTTCGCACTGACTTGCTCCTTAGCATGGCAAATCGCCTTGATTCTCGCATTGATCGTCTCTGCTTCCGTGTCATTTGCTATCCATGGCGCTCTGTTCTCCCTCCACCGTCCCGGGGGTCCGCTTCTCCCTCTCCACCTTTCAAGCTTCCCTTCCCAATGGGTCCCAACCTTCATCTGAATCCCATACGTCGTGGTTACTTCAACCTGACTCACTCCACTGTCTACTGCCTTCAATCCCTCAAGAGAATTTCAGACGCTTCGAAGACTACCGAGTGCTGGTTCATCAAGGTTGAGGAGACCAAAGAGCCTGGCAACTTTTGCCTCACGGATCCTCTCTCTTGGTTTGATTCTAAGAATCTGTTTCCACCTTTTCATAAAACATTGAGGGGTGTTTGGAGTATTTTTTCGTAAGATGAGACAAACTTCTTCACATGTTTATTTTGTATACTGTAAAAATACTTTTAAAATCATGATTTTAATTCCATCTAAACACCTCTTGAATCTACTTGATTATAGGGTTTCTGAGATAACTAAGGTTTATGATCTTCAATTTGTGGGAAATAATAAAATACCTGAACTAGACCTTCCTGAGAGTTTTTCTGTCCGCGCTATGAGAGTAGCTGTGTGTTCTGAGTGTCCTGCTTCTGCCGTTATGGCCATTCACACTGCTGGCCAATTGAGTATTTGGAGAAAGGGTGATAAGAAGTGGATTTGTATAAGCGATGGCGGAGACGGCACTTGTTATGATGACGTTGCTTACCACAATGGAAAATTTTATGCTGTGGATACCGACGGCTTAACTATTTCAATAGATGTGTCATTGAATACTGCACAAGTTGTCCCAGCAAATGCCTCGTTCTGGTTCTAATAGATATGTTCCTCTCCAAAAGTACTTGCTGAGTTCTCCTGACGATTTATTCCTCCTAGATAGGCACTTCGATTCTGAGCATAGAGTTCTTGCGGGTCTTGATTATGATTCCGACAAGGATATTCTCCCCACTTATTTTCATGTTTATAAGTTGATTGAGGATAAACGCAAATGGGTTCCGGTGAAAAGCTTAGGAGATAGAGCTATATTTGTTGGTGAGGATTGCGCTTTCTCTGTCTCAGCTCAAGAATTTCGTGGATGCAAGAAGAATTGCATTTACTTTAACGAACGTGACTTCTTGTGTGGTGATCTTCGTCAACATTGTCCGGGCGGTGCTGCTGCATTGTTTGACATGGGGGAACGTTCTGCTAAGATGCTTTCCGGAGTATCTATCTATTCTGGACTTTTCTGGCCTCCGTCCTGTTGGTACGTTTATTGCTAAGATGCTCCACTTTTGTAACGCTTTGAATTTGAGACTTGCAATTATACGAGTCTGCGTGGGTGTGTCTGACCCAATTGTTTATGTTGTCTTTTCCATGAATATTGGAAATGATTAATACTCTACTTGTTTCTTGAATGGGTTGCAGAGGTGAGGAAGCTCTTGTGATTGTTTGGCATTTTGGAAGACGCTGAATGGGTTGCATGGTGGCAGCAGACGCGTCCGTTTTGGTTTGAATTAACGATTAACGAAGACATTTGTTCTTGTGATATTGCGCATACCGTGTATGTTGTTCCGTAGGTACTGTTGCTTTTATGATGGTGTTTTGGGGGATGAACTCTTATGGCACGTATGTTATCATTTCAGAGTTATAACTTCATCGAGTACTCCTAATCTCTATGGTTTATGCGTGTTTTTAACTTTGTACTCTCACCTCTTGCATTTTTTAGTGAAGCTTAATTAGGTTTCAAAGCACGGTATTTGCCTGATTCTTGTATTTTGGTCACTATGTTCGTATGGTTGGGATTGAATGAAGCCACGGGAAAGGCACAATATTGCTGTTTTGTGTTGAACTTCTGACGTCTTGCCACGGTGTCCATATTTTCAATATATTGCGGTCCTAGTAGGAATGGATAAGCAGAGCGGTCCCATCGCATGGCTGGGATATGGTTTCGTTTCCAACGCTCCCTCCTCCATGGGCGGCTGTTTCCGGCTTGTCCAAGGACTACTCATCATTAATCTCTAGCTCAATTGAAACTGGAAACTGGAAAGTCTTCACATGACTATCCCCGTCTGTTTAGCTTTGTTCGTATCCTCAACAAAAAATAGCATTAAAAAAGCCCACTAAAATTAAAATTAAATGACATGTGAAGAGTATTTTGAATTAGACTTCGCTTCAAAAAATAAAGCTTATATGTCAAACTGCAGAAGTGTTTAATATAACTGATTTTCCTTTTTTTTTTTCTGGGAGACGTAGGTGGTTAATAAATATCAAAACCTGGTCTCCACTTAAAACTGATAATATTGGTTGAACCCCGGGTCTAACCCGCCAAAAATAGCATGTTAGGGTTGACCAAAAGCCAACCCGCTAGTAAACAAGTCCTTTTAACTCGCACTACTAGGCCCGCAACCCGTTGTGAGCTAGCCTACATTTTTAAATTTTTTAATTATTATAATTATATTATTATATATTATATCCTATCTAAAAAATTAAAAAAACTTAATAATTTATTTAGTGCTTTTAATCAAATCTTTTAAGAAAAACAAAAAATTTATTATTATTTTTAAACATTGTATAAAAAAATTAAAAAGTAAAAAAATGTTAACGAGTTGTTTTTATGGGTTAGAGTTAACTAAAAACCAACACATCTTCAAAGGAGCTTTTTTAATCTGACCCGTCACTGACCAATCATAGGACTCATATTACCAGTCCTATCTCCACTTGCTTCCTTACGGGTCATAAATTCGATCGATGTGCATTTCCCGCCTTTCTGCTGGTGCTGCAACGGGTTCCCATTTGGTGCTCATCAGGTGATGAGCACCCAATGCTCATCACCTGATGAGCAATCTGGACCGTCCAGATTTAATGTGGACGGTTCAGATTTAATATTATTAAATAATTATTTTAAAATAGAAAAAATTATATTTTTAAAAAATAATAGTTATGAGATTATCTTTATTTTTTATCTTATACCTATTAAGATGGGTGATGTGATGAGCACCCAATACAAATCCGTGCTGCAACGTCAACAAGAGCACGCACTTGGTCGCTAGTCGGCCTTGGTTCCTTTCTGTTTCGGGTCGCTCCTTACTTGTGTTCTCCATGGATGCCCACTTCCCTTCGTGGTCTGGTCTTCGCAGTGATTTGCTCCTTAACATCGCAAATCGCCTTGGTTCTCGAATCGATCGTCTCTGCTTCTGTGCCGTTTGCCATTCCTGGCTCTCCGTTCTGCCTCCGCCGTCCGGTAGGTCCGCTTCTCCCTCTTCATCGATTAAGCTTCCCTCCCCCAGTGGGTCCCGAACCTCATCCCCAGGCTTCGTGGTTACTTCAACTTGGTTCACTCCACTGTCTACTGCCTTCAACCCCTCAAGAAAATTTCAGATGGTTGGAAAACTACCAAGTGCTGGCTCATCAACATTCAGGAGACCAAGAAGCCTGGCAAGATTCGCCTCACAGATCCTCTCTCTGGGTTTCAATCTAAGAATCTGTCTTCACGTCTTCTACAACATTGAATCTACTTGATTATAGGGTTTCTGAGATAACTAAGGTTTATGATCTTCAATTTGTGGGTAATAGTCGAATATCTGACTTCGATTTTCCTAAAGTCCACGCCAGGAAAGTGGCTGTGTGTTCTGCGGGTGCTGCTTTTGCGGTTATGGCGATTCTCTCTGGCCAGTTGATTATCTGGAGAAAGGGTGATGAGAAATGGATTCCAATAAGCAATGGCCGGCATGGCGCTCGTTATAATGATGTTGTTTACCACAACGGGAAATTTTACGCCGCGGATGACTCCGGCCGGCTTAACTATTTCAGTAGATTTGTCATTGAATATTGCGCTAGTTACCTCGGTAATGTCTCGTTCTGGTTATAATAATAGACTTGTTGCTGCATTAAGGTGCTTGCTGAGTTCTCTTGGCGATTTATTCCTCCTAGAAAGCGACTTCGATCCTGTGCGTTTATTTCTTGCGGGCTATCATCCTGATTTGGCAATCTTACAAGTCTGTGTGGGTGTGCCTGATATCATTGTATTAATGTTGTCTTTTCCACGAACATTTGAAATAATTAAGAATTAATTTGTTTCTTGAATGGATTGAAGAGGTGAGCAAGCTGTTGTGACTGTTGTGGCAGACGCGTCCGTTTCTGTTTAAATTAACAAAGATGTTTGTTCATTATGTGATGCTGTGGTTGTGCATACTATGGTGTTTTTGGGGATGCCTGACATGTGAGCATGTTGAATTTAGACTTATAAATTATTCTAATTCTCGTAAGCTCTATACTTAGCTTTATGCGTGCAAGCTGGCCTTCCTTACAGCCTGTTGCGCTATATCATGTTTTAACTTTGTGCGCTCACATATCTTGTATTGACTTTTGGTGTTTGCTTTTGAATTTTCATTGAAGGTCAGGTCGCAAAGCAATGTTTGCCTGATTTTCGTATTTTTTTTCCCGTATTCATCTGAGAAGCCATTTATAAGTCAAATTTAACTGTTTAGTGTCTCCAAGTGAAACTTTTAAATTTATAAGTCAAACTTATGAATATTAAATTCTTTAAGATCTATTAGTAGTTCATAAAATTTAGAAAATTCCGGTAAAATAAAATAAAATATAGAAAATTCGCTTGTGTTTTGATTGTTTAAGTTGAGACCTGTAAGTGATTCTTTTTTAGATTAGGTTGATATGCTTTTTTGAACAACTCATTTTTTATATATAAATAATTGAAATGAAAGAACATTGTTAATTATTATATTTCTCATATTTTGTATTTTGTTCACATATCCCGCTTCATTGAATGAGATAAAAAACCTAACTGTTGAGAGAAGCGGGCTCCACCACAATGATAGTATTAACTTGTCAAGAGACCTAAGCGAAAATGACGAGTAATAATAGATAGAGGCCGACGGATATTAGAGCCAGAGAAATGCGGCTAGTTTCAATCCATGTGGGCTTATCCACCATGGCCTTAAACAAGTATGAGTTCATTTGATTACATTGCTTGATTACGTGGACTACTTAAAAAATTGGTCCAACTCCCTTAAAAACAGATTTTTATATTTAATATTAACTCTTCAAAACTTAATATAATTAAATTTTGGGGAAAACGCATTCATTAAACAAATCCATAACCACAAAAGTTCCTATCCTCTTCTCTCGCATCATCCACCATCTTCCTCAGTTGACAGCTGTCGCCATCAATTGTAGAGCATTTCAATTTTTTTTCCCAATCTTAAATGTGAAAAATTAATTTGTTAGCAAGATGTGCAAATAAAATTAGGTAATAGTCACGATAAATAGTTTTACTATATTTCACTCAAAAAAAAAAAATAGTTTTACTATAGGACCAAAGGCGTAAGCTGTCAACATTTTACAGGCTCGTCACTTTTATAACCAAAAAAAAAAAAGGAAAAAAAACCGAACAGGTACAGAAATAGTACTTCACAAGACAAAGTATGTCTCCCTGAGCTACAGAAAGGTCAACCTCACCAGTCACCAACCAGGTTACTCTAGCAAGTAGCGACCCTTTTAACCCCAGTTCCTGGGAGATCTGAGCACTAATATCCATATATCGTGCTTCTGTGAGTGTTTGTTTTTCAGGCCATATATGTGCTTTCTAACTTGAAGGTTAAAAGAAAAAAGCAGTCTTACTCAAATTTTGGCTCCACTCCATGCGAAGCAGAGTTTCATATACAACTTCTGCTGTTACAGACTTACAGAAGGTTGAAGAACTAGCCGCCAACTACCTGTTGTGTAAGGGATCAGGAGAAGAGGGCACTTCTCTTTCAACGTTCGCGAAAGAGCTTCCATCTTTGTCACTGCTAAAGCTTCTCTTCCATGCTTGAAATTTGAGCCTATATTCCAATTCCTCTTTTACGTGTCGACCTTCCAAGACCTTGTGATTTAAACCTGAAAGAGTTAATAATATCAATAAAAAAACACTCCATTTGACCCCCGCAAACCCGCATGGCTTCCCTGCGTCTTTAAACATAAGCCTTCCTCCGTCTTTCACGTTATTTGGCGCAGAGATGGAAACCAGAAATCTCAGAGATGGTATGACACACACACACACACCATAAGAGAGAGAGAGAGAGGGGAAGAGGAAGAGAAAGGGGCAGAGACTAGAGTTAAAGTATTTGAGGTTGGAAATGTTTGTTAGATGGTCAGATTGAGGCGTATTTAATATGTGGGGTTTGGAGTTGTCCCCCGTCTCATACTCTAATTTCTAAATCCGTGGCCTTATTCATCATGACGAGCAGTCAAGCTCGTATTAGTATATATCAGTTAACAGTAAAATCAAGACTGTTCTCGTGGAAACAGAGCTCATGTTCAGAAAAGCACACGAGCATAACTATAGCGTAGCGTGAAGCCCTGTCTTCAAGGAAGTAGACGCCCTAATCCACTCCCTAACTATCTGATCTTTAATTTTTCATTTTATTTTATACAAGTAGCAGCACGGCGATTTGAATTTAGTGAATCACTGAACAACATTATTGTTATATTACACCTGGTAACTTTCCCAAACTAACAGCTGAACCGTCAAACCTTAGCCGACAATATCCCAGAAAAACACGGTTCATGTTTGACCATTTCGGAAACCACCAGCTGACATCGTTGATTTTAATGGTTAATTCACAAATATTAAGGGACGGTTTAGAGCTTAAGTGTGCGTATTGATGATGAAATGCGGACTATAACCAGTGTCAGCTTTATTCATTGGGTATTGGCACTACATTAGTCAAATAAACGACTTCATAAGTCCAACCTTCAACCTAATCCTTGCCTATCACACTGACCTAATTTCGTGATCAAGACTTGACTCTTCCTTCACGTGTTTTTGCTTCAAATCTAAAATGGTACCGTCTCCATAATCTGTCGGTGCAGTTTTCGGCTTTTCGGAGGTCCAATGAAACTTTTATGACGGGAAAACTAATTTTCCGATTTGATGTGAAAACTTATCTTCCACAAAATGCAGTTGGACCAAACAAAATGTTATTTTTCACTAAAGAAATATGATTTGATGAATACATCATTTCATAAGGCAATTTTTCGAAATCTTAAATTAAATAATTTTGATTTAAGACATTTAGGTCATTGGTACCCTGCCAATACGTTTTCTAAGACTAGTAGTACTCGATTTATTATTATTATTTTATAATATTCGTATAATACGATATAAATATCTCACAAAACTAGGCTGTTTGCCTTTGGGAGAAACAACAATAAAGGGCATATTTTAACTTGTGTGTTGTTGGCCTTAGCTTTCTAGTAATGCCTCCGTAATGGGGAGTTTGTTTCTTCCTTTGGACTAGCTTGTGGCGGGTTTTTCATTCTGTAATGTCACAGCGTTGGGATTTGCTGAACCTCTACCTTAGCTCAAGCAGTCGCGTCAGATCTATGTTACTTAAAATAAATTGACCTGGTGACTTGTGATGGGAAGCTTCATTCAATTTAATTTATTGCTACGAAGCAGTGTGTTTTGGTCCCTATTCTTATTATTAGTTTTGTAACAACAGTCGTCTGTGATTTGTAAAACAGCGAAATCTAATGGGTGCCATTTATACAATATAACAATACTTACATTAATTTTTTTATAGTCATTGTGTTGAGTTCTCCTATTACATATGATGACAATATGTCATTTTTAAAATATTAATATTTAATAATATTTAATTATAAACTCATGAAATTTACAAAAATGAAAAAAAAAACATATGATTTAAGAACTTGATAAAGTAGATGTAAACAAATTTTTTTCCTCTAAAATATCTGCTTAACTATGCTCCCTGAAGTTACCAACGGATGCCAAAATAACTATTAAATAAAAACAAGAATTGGCTTATAAATGACCGAATGAAATTTGAATTGCATTTCTTTTTTGGGACTTGACTCTGAGAATTGTTATTTACTCAACAGTCAAGGTAGGCAATCTAGCAATGTCTGAGTACCACCTTCCAACTAGAATGTATTTTCATTTTCCAATCAGATGTAATAGTTTTTCAGTTTAAACTTGCATAGTCAGTCACAAAAATTGGTCTCGTGTTACCACTCGGTCAGCCCTTCGGGCCTCCCGCCTTCAGCCACCGTTTTTTCCCCCGGGGAGTAACTCTGGTTAGTGGTTTACTTCTTTCTTACAAAAAATCAAAAGCAGCACTAGCAACATTTCATGAAGGTCTATCAACGATGGGCGCCGCCGTCTATTAACGGCCATCCAACTAAAATTTGCTATAATGGTCATTCCTCATAAAAGAGGCAACAAGAATCGTCCGAGCACATATATACCTTATCTTGCCACAAATGAAAGAATACATGAGAGGTTTGATCTGTGAATTAGATTTCAACTACATAGTATCAATGAAGATCAAAACGGCAAAAACATTTCTCTTTCTTTCCTTTATCTTTACTTTAATCGCCCCAGTTCCTCTCAAACTGATACTGTGAAGAGGTAAAACTTTAGGACAACTGCAAGAGCAAGCTGCAATATAAAGATGCCAGCTACTATGAAGAACCACCTTTCACCTGCAGACATGATATGGGCACGAAGGTTGAGTGCCACGAATGATGCTGACATGAACCCAGCCACCCCTGCAATCACCCATCTGAATATGTCCAATGGCACAACTGACATGCACTGCACGAAACAAAAGTGGAGGGGCTAAGGATGAAAATAACATAGCTTGTACGATCTCAGAAAACGGAGAAAGTTTGAGGAGCAGCAACTCACCAGGGCCGGAATGAAGACAAACAGGGAGTATCCATATAGACAGAAGAGTTGGACAAGTCCCGCTGGTGCAGAGAAGTATTTGAGGATCACATACAAACAAAGAGGAACGATAATGACATAGCCATAAAACAGACCAGCGGACCAAGTCACCAGGTTTATGTCATAATTCCATTGCTCCTTCTTCAGCTTGTGTGCCACATACGTGACAAAGGTGCCAATTGAGGCTGCTACAAATATTAATGTGGTGCATATCCAAAATGGTCCATATCTGTGAATATTTATAGCAAAATAAAAATTGCAAGCTACTAATCAGAAGAATAAACCAAACAGAGCCTAAGGAATCAGGCCAGAGACCAGTGCTTCAATCATATTAAGGCATGAAACAAAGGCTACACATTATTGAATAAAGCACCGGCTCATTTAGGGTATAAATAAATGTGACTGGCCGTAGTAAGATGGATAAGTCTACTGTTCACAAAGTCATCTATTCAACTAATGACCACAGAACAATGCTGGAAAACACAAGAACAATCACACAAATTGCAAAAGACACAGTCATTAAAGGAAACTCTAGGTCTTTATTCGTGATACAACTCATCACATGTTATTAAAAACACTTGTTTCAGAAATATACTTCAAAAGCAAGTACCCATGATCTAAAACGCTACACAAAGATAAGACCTCAAAAAGCAAAGCAGTAAATAACACACCCATATCTAGAACAAAGCTGGAAAAAGAAAACTGAATCATGGCACGCACGTACGATAGGTTTCCATCCATTTCTTATATGTGACTTTTGATAACACGATATTATAACATTTATGTTCACTGCAAAATCAAAGCCTTGAATCTAGAAAAGTAATCAATAAAGAGGGTCAAAACTATAGCACCAGTATTTTTTATCAATAAATTAAAGGAGATGCGAAACAATCGACATACAAATCAGGGCTGCTAGCAGTTTTTTCATTGAAAGTTCCTCTGAATGGAAAGAGTGAGTCTTTAATCCTCTCTAGAACATCCACAGTGTCAACATCAAAATATGGTTTGTAAGCAGCAATAGTGAACGTCCGAAACCAACCGCTCTGCTGTGCTTCCTCAGAACCAGATGTAGGTTTCGAAAATGTATCTGCATAAAAAGAGCAAAAGAAAAAACATTACACAAAACAATGCCAATCTGGACACATTCACACCTGCTCAAGCTTGGATCATCGAAAGAAGAAGAAAGATGATGCAACAGCTAAACGCAATGACTAACCAGCTGATAGTTTGTTCAATAAAAATGGAGAAACAACTGGGTATTGATAATAACAGGATTTTCATGGACTCTTTCAAGTATACAATGTTCTTGCAAATAGTTATAAATTAACATTTATCATAATTAAATAGAAACAAAAGAATCAGGAAAATTAAAACTAGAACATACCATCAGCATCTCGAGGCGGCCTGGACGCGCCAGTTATCTTCCCTTGAGCTTCAGACGGCGGAAATGTCTGGAGATCTGAATCTGAAGTAATAATTTTTTGTCGGATGTAATAAAATCAAATCCCAATGATGAAGATCAAAATTAAAGGCTAGCAAAGACTATACCAATCAAGTAACATGATATTGAAACAAACCCGAGAGGAGCTAGTCTTGCAAGGTTAACTAACTAGGTTTTAGCTAAGGTATTGCTAAAATAGTCTGATATGATGACTCTAACATTACTGCAGAAATGTAGGTGATAGTTAGGCATCACCATTCAGAGATCAGGAGTTTCAAGGAATTCCGACTACGTAAACCGGTATATACGCCTCCCTGACACCTCCACGGCAAGGAAAGCCAATAGGTATAAATTGGGAGGGAAATTTAAGAGAGCAACAGTTGTACCTGCGAACTTGACGGAGACATGCCCTTGATCTGGAACTGCCTGCGATGTTAAACCCGGATTTCAGAGTGAGATCTAGAACCCAAACAGTCACGGGAATTGGGAAATTAAAAAAATTGTAATAAAATGGAAGATGTACTCACAGGCACGGATCCAGGAACCTTTTGATTATCGATGGCCGTATAGTTTCCGGACATCATCTTTGGAAATCTTGCTTCGTCCCGTTCCTCCTCTACCTTCTGCTCCCCCGGATCGTTCTTACGTCAATCCCCGCGTTTATTTTGTTTTTCTCTTGTCTTAACGACGGCTTTGTCATCCGTCTTGTTATATATTTTACTTTGGGATTTAGCATTTTATGCGGGCGCTGAAGCTAGTATTCCATCATTCACCTTCGGAGTATGAGCCGTGAGGAGCAAGAGACTTTAATGGGCCGATCTATGAAATGGCCCACTGGCCCCGTTTTACAACTCTGGGCCTGGTAATGTAAGGTGCGTTTTAGAGGAAATAAGTCTAAGAGGGAATGTACCCCCCCCAAAAAAAAAAAGAAAGGCTAAGGGGGAAAATTCTCAAACGAAAAAAAAAAAAAAGGAGTGAAAGAGGAAATAATGTGAGTTTGCAGGAATAAATTGAAATCTGAAAAATTAATTTAAGCATCAATGATTCAACAGAGATTGAATGGGTCAGGGAATTCTCGCTTCCCTTTTCCTTTTTCTAATTATATATATATAGAAATTAATAGGACGATGGGAAGATATGCAATATTAGTATTTTATTATTTGCATAAGGACGAGGAGACAACAGATATATAGATTTGATAAAAAAGAAGAAGAAGAAATGCGCATTTTATTTTATTTGGTTAAAAAGAAGAAGAGGAAGAACAAGTACCCAGAAGCAACGCATTATTTCATTAGAGCTATTGTTATTAATGCAAAAGCACGACTTTCCCTTCCCTTCTTTTGCATTTGAATATCGACTCCTCAATATCATTGTATTTTTCAGTCTCCCTGGCAACTTTAACAGCAAACGTCAAGCCCTCGCTTACCTGAGTTCATGTTTTTCAGTTCTTCCATGCTTTTCCTTTCTTTTTCTTTTTCTTTTTTTTTTGCCTGACCATTCTTTTCCGTTCTAAATAACTTCTTTACTTCATTTTCAACACACTTCTTTATTTTGCGTGCATCTTTACAAAACAGGACCTTCTTTCCTGTCAAGCAACAAAAAATTATTTCCCATCATTACATATCTTTTAGCACTGACGTACTATTCATCTCTTCAGCATTACCAATTAAAATAAATATCTATCCAACTATGGAAGAAGCTGCGAAGAAAATAATGGATTCAGGTCCCAAAAAAGAAGAAGAAGAAGAAGAAAATCATGGATTCACTGTTCTTAATGCTGTGACAGTTGTTTGGCTGGACTTCTCTCACCGAAGGTTGAGAGCCAGTGTCCCTTTCCCAAATAATTCTTCATTTGCGCGTTCACACGCAAATATAAACTCCCTCCAATATTATTAGAACCCCTTCTCAAGACAGAAAATACACTAGCGGCCGGTGATGTTAATGATTGTCCAACGGCTGATTGCAAAAAAAAACTATTTCGCCCAATCGATAATCCTTGCACGTTTTATACATCTGTGTAAGTTGTAACTACCTAAATTGAATAATATTATTAGATCCCTGTTTGGCTCGGCAGACGAATCGCAGCCGCACCTGGCCAAACCTATGTTTTCACGGACGACGCTGCGGTGGATTAAATTAGTATATTAGGTGAGGCATCGGTATTACATATTCATCCAACATTAACAAATAAAATATCTCTTGCAACCTAAACCCCTCGCCAATAATTCGCCCTTTTATTGTCGAAAATGTCGATTTGGCCCCCCTTTTTCAAGTTTTGACTTCTGATTAAATCACTTCAAATATCTCATCCTTTTAAGGCCAAATTTGGAAACTGAAAAAAAAAAAAAAAAAACTCTTATGTATTTTACAAGACAAAACTCCCCCCTATTTATGAGGTAGGATCCAAATTCACTTACCAATCCAAACAGGCTTTTAAGACTGATTAAAATAATTTGTCATCCAAATATACACATTACTTCGTTAAAATGCATACAAGAGTATGGTATTATTATTATTATTATTATTATTGCCAGAAAGCATTATGTTCTTACATATTTAACATTTATATAGTAAAATTACTTGTTAATTCAAACGGCGCCGACTAAGACTGTTTATGTAATACTCAAGTAGACAAGTTTCGCCTGAGCGCATATGTATTATATGGGTACGATATGATACTTGACTTTTATTTTTTGGCTAATGCGTTTTCGTCATTTCTTACCATCTATTTTCTCTCCCGCAACACTCTTCCTCTAGAAGAAACCGCGGAAGTGTCGCCTCACTCGCGGATCCCATTCTCGATTCTTGACGCGCGCGCGCGTAGACCTTCAACGTGACGCCATGCAAAACGTCTTTTTGGAAACTCATTAAAATATTGTAATTTTGTATGAATGCGTAATATCGCATCATAAGAGCCTTCTTTTGAATATTCATATCCTCGTCCTATAAACGAAAAAAGAGACCCTCTTTTCATATATCAACCCCATCATCACTCGGATGAAGTTGCAGTTGGAATTAGTTCATCAACTCTTACATGGCTTCTTCTAAGTCCTTACCTGCTCATCCTTCTTCTATGCAAATACCTTTTCTTATCTGTCTTCTTCTCATCTCCCTCATCCTCCTTCTCTCTGTCCTCTCAATCAAACCCCAGAAATACCCCCCTCCCCAATTCACCCATCGCTTACCTCGTCACGAAGAACAAGAAGAAATCACAGAACCTCCGGCTTGGTTCGATTTCGTAGCAAAACATCTTAAGACCGACAGCGTTAAGGTAGGTCTCGTTAACATCGATCAAAAACACGACGCTGGCCTATTACAACATCTGCCTCCGCCAGTAGAGACAGTTCCTGTCAGTTTTGACCACGTTGATGAGAACTTGAAATGGGCAGACTTTTTCCCCGAGTGGATAGATGAGGAACAGAAACGGGGCCCGCCGCGGTGCCCGAGAATGCCGATGCCAGAGACTCGCCGGGATCTGAACGTGGTGTTGGCCAGGGTTCCGTGTGGGAGGAAGAAGGAAGGAGTCAGAGACGTGTTTCGGTTACAAGTAAACTTGGTGGTGGCTAATCTGGCAGTGGAGAGTGGTTGGTTGAATGATGATTCTCATCAAACGGTGTTTGTTGTGTTCATTGGGAGATGTGGGCCCATGATTGAGATTTTCAGGTGCGATGATCTTGTAACGCATGAAGGCGAGTATTGGGTGTATAAGCCCCATCTGTGGAGGCTCAGGCAGCTAACGCTTATGCCTCCTGGTTCGTGCCAGATTGCTTCCAATTCTGCAGAAACAGGTACGCTCTTGTTTCTCTTTTTTATTAGAGTTCACGTTTTCCTCAAGTTTTGTCCCTTTCGTCTTTGCCGGTGGAATGATTGATTATGTGTTATGGGTTAATTATAAGGTATAAAGTCGTATCTTCATCATTGGTGGCTGAGGTACCAGATGCTGTACCGGAATATTTTAGGTGCTATCAATGATATTAAATCAGATAAATCGATGGCATCGTTGAAATTATAAAT
This sequence comes from Neltuma alba, assembly GCF_004799145.2. Taxonomy (NCBI): domain Eukaryota; kingdom Viridiplantae; phylum Streptophyta; class Magnoliopsida; order Fabales; family Fabaceae; genus Neltuma; species Neltuma alba. The sequence continues at coordinate 39,887 of NW_021634335.1, read as the reverse complement.
TAAGATATGTAATGCAATAATTATGGCATTGCCAGCGAAGGGATAATATTTATTACCAGCGGCGACTAATATTTTTCACATCACTCGGCCGCGCGTCCGTTTTCTGGGTTGGTTTTTTGGGTCAACAGTATTTGTTAACATTAAAAGCAAAACATTGATTCGTGATTGACGATGATGAGAAGGGTCAACATATAATTCAGATTTGCATCCTCTCATAATCCTTCTTTCTTATTTTCTTCTTAGAATCTTATCTTCACCGTCAGATCAAATAATAGATGCTTCAGATTTAATATTTTAATAAGTAGATATCCACCTTCTCTCTCCTGTTTATGTAATATTATAATGATAGTTTTATAAAGTACGAAATCTAAACCATTCATTATTTGATCCAACGATGGAGATCAAATACTGAGAAAAAAAAAGAGAAAGAAGAATTATGAGAAGATCCGACTCATCGGTTTCCTCTGAGGTGCATATACTCAGCCTCAGCGTTGAGAGAGATGCTAGCTGCTCTGAAATCGTCTCCGTATTCAGAAATTTAAGGATTAATGATTTTGTCAAGCAACTCATCAAAACAATAACTCTGGTCACAATTGACATCCTTTTGGTCATATCACGCATTCTTTGATTATATTCTTTTTTAGCAGGCATTTTTATGATGAATAGTTAGTACAATAAGGCATATAAGGAGTTTTCCGATTTGGCATTTTTTAACGTTCGTGTTTTTACCTTATAAAGCATGGGTTTATATACGGAAGGGTTTGAAATTTTCTTTTATTTTCATACAAAATTAATATACTAATTAACAGTCTCTTCCTACTTTCCATGAGAATGCTAAAAGCTCTGTAAAAAAGACGAGAGGGAACAAATTTCAAATTATGCAGTACTCTTTTATTTTTTTTCCGGTGAAAATCATACGATAATCTTTGTCAATATATATATAATACTACCTCCACTCTTAAATATAAGAACTAGTTAATTAATTTGAATAGATCAAGAAAATAAATTAAGTTAGTTGTTTGTTATAAATACGTGTTGTCTTTCCTAAAATATTTTTGCTAATTTAGTTTATTGGTTATAACTACTATTATTAGAAGAACTATTTAATTTGAAAAAAAGTGAATAAATATGAAAAATAAATTTTATATTTAGGACCAGAATAAAAGTCAAATGATGTCTTATATTAAGGATCGGTAGTAGTATCTTATTCGAATTCATGTAATGATTAATAGAACGCAGAACTCCTGGTGTATAATTATATATTACAACTTACTTTGCGTGTATAATTCAAACATCTGCATATGGTTTTCGAATCAACAGATAAATGTGTGAATTCCAGTACTTGATTTTTTCTTTTTTAAAAAAGAAGCTGCTTATTCGTCTTCTTTTCCGGCCAAAAGTCTTATTCTTCTCCTTCACTCAAAGATATACATATATACATATATAGAGAGAGAGAGAGATTCAACAGTGAGGTTTTTTTTTTTTTTTGCGTACAAATAGTGAGTTTTTTTTTTTGGGTAAAAAAATAGTGAGGTTTGTTGATCACGTATGCATGATTCCGGTGCAGGTAAAGAGGCGTGGAGGCCTTACATGTCCCAATCAGCCCCACTGAAAAGCAATAATTCTACGATACGGGCCCCGAGAGTAGCCTATGCCACAGTGCTTCACTCCTCGGAAGCTTATGTTTGTGGCGCCATAGCTTTAGCCCAAAGCGTCCTTCTCACCCTTAAAAACCACCCCCTTAGGGCCAACGCAGACTTAATCCTCCTTGCTGATAAATCAATCGGCCCCAAATCCACAAGAGGCCTCCAAGCCGCTGGCTGGAAGATCAAACGCATCGAACGCATCCTCAGCCCCTTCGCCAGGAAGAATTCATATAACCGATGGAATTACAGTAAGCTGCAACTATGGAAGCTCACGGAGTACGATAAAGTCATTTTCATTGATTCTGATCTCTTACTCTTGAAGAACATCCACGACTTCTCTTTTCACCCTCAACTCTCGGCCGCACCCAATGATTTTTCACTGTTCAATTCTGGGTTGATGATAATCGAACCGTCCGAGTGCATGTTCGAAGATCTGATGCAGAAGAGATTCAAAGTGGAATCGTACAACGGAGGCGACCAGGGATTTCTGAACGAGATATTCACGTGGTGGCACAGGCTGCCTTCGAAGCTGAATCATTTGAAGTTTCATGAGCGTCGAGGGAACTTGTATGAAGAGAAGGAGACAGAACTAGAGGGTGTTTATGCCATACATTATCTGGGTTTGAAGCCATGGCTGTGCTATAGAGATTATGATTGTAATTGGGATTTGAAGGATCACCAGATATTTGCGAGTGACTTGGCTCACAGGAAGTGGTGGCAGGTTTATGGAAAGATGCCCAAGGACTTGCAATCTTACTGTGGGCTCACCAAGAAGATGGACCAGAGATTGATGACGTGGAGGGGTAGAGCCAAGAATGCTAGTTTGGCCGGTGGCCGTTGGAAGATTAAGATCAGGGATCCAAGAAGGAAGCATTTTGTAGCATGAGGACGCTGCTACAATATTTGATTATTTCTGCTTTTGACGTTTCCTATTCATTAATTAATATAGTGACGTTAGTTTTTGCCTCAGGCCCATCGTATGTACCAATTCCATTGGACCAGTTATTGATCCTGCTCCGGTCAAAATTTTCCCCCTTTGCCTAGAGAGAGAGAGATATATATATGTATATTATTTATCACAAGATGTTTATTCGGTCAATTTCAGAAGTAAAATCATTGATATTTTCCGACAAAAATATCAAATTACTCTTCCAACTTAGAAGCACCCAACTCTTTCACGTGCAATCTCTTACCTTATAAAAAAAAAAATTAATTGTCCATTTTTGCGCAAAATAATTTATATAAGGACCATTAATTTTTTCTAAAAATAACTTATAAATAAGGCAAAAAAAATAATCAGCAATTCAGAATTGCATTAGAGGCATGACAATCGATTTTTTCACAATTACGATATCTACCATAAATTAATATTGATTTTTCTTGATTACATGGAGTTTAAAATATTCATAAATACAAATATTTGTTAGAAGTTTAATTGATTAATAATTAATAATTGATGTATGTCTAGTGATCTTCTAATCACGGGAACAAGTACAACGGTTTCATAGACAAACCCCGCATGCATCTCTAAAAATCTGTCTTAAGAGGAGCTGATGCATCCCACGATTTTTCCGCGCCCTCTCGGCTCTTGTTTCTTTTAACAAGCATGCTCGATTTTCTATTCTTAATAATTAATTATCGAGTGATCAACAGGGGCGTCTGCGGGATCCAAGACAGTAAGCCGCATTATTTACCCACTTGTTAAGAATATAACTCAATATAAATCACGGTGTATGTATAGTATAGTATCATTTTTTACCAGGTATATATTATCATATACTACCTCTGATTTTAATATAAAAACTAGTTGACTAATTTGAATAGATTAAAAAAACTAATTAAGTTAGTTCTTTATAATAAAAATATATTGTCTTTTCTAAAATACCTTTATTAATCAAATATATTGGTTATAACTAATATTATCATAAGGATTATTTTTAAAAAAAAATAAATAAACATGAGAGACAAGATGAATTCGTGTTTTATATTTATTATCAGAATAAAAAACAAATGAGTTTTTATATTAAGCATCGTATATTATGAACTACTATTACATTTATAAATTTCACATTAAGTAAAATAAATTTTTTTAACATTGAGAAAAATATAAATTAAATTTCAGCATTGGCCAAAAATATATAATTCGTACCCCCCAAAAAATACACACACATTAACAACAAAGTTTATAGTTTTATAAATGAGAATATAGTGAAAAACAAATTTTTTAATTCTTTATAAACAATAAATATATAAATAATAAATATCTTATACTGTCTTCAGTCCTTAATATAAGACCTCATTTAATTTTTATTTTAGTCATAAATATAACACTTGAATTCACTTTGTTTCTTAGATCTATCCATTTTTTTAAGGTAGTCATTATAATAATGGTAATTTTAGCCACTATTTTTATTATTAAAGATATTTTAGAAAAGACGATACTTATTTATTACAAATAACTAACTTAACTAGTTTTATTAATCTAATTAAATTAGTTAGTTAGCTTTCATATTATGAACCGAAAGTTATAAATTATAATTAAATTTGTCTATAATTACAATACTAATGTTCTTTTATAACTATAAACAGAATAAATAACTATAAATAGAATATTATTTAATAACTAATACTATTTCAGGTCCTAATTATAATAGTTATTTGACTAATTTGAGAGAATTAAGAAAATAAGTTAAATTAGTTATTTGTAGTAAATAGGTATTGTCTTTTTTAGTCTATCCTTGCTAATCAAGTGTATTAGCTAAAACTATTATTGTTAAAAGAATTATCTTCAAAAAAATACATAATATGAAAAATAAAGTAGATTGAAAATTTATATTTATGATTAAAATAAAAATTAAACAAAATCTTATATCAAGCATCCAAGGTACTCCTCCGGTCCTTATTATAAGATCCAATTTGACTTTTTATTTGGTCCTAATTATAAGACCCAATCCATTTTCTCTCTTATATTTATGTATTTTTTTCCAAGATAATCCTTCTAATAATGATAGTTTTAGCCAATATACTTAATTAGCAAGGATATTTTAGGAATAACAACACTTATTTATTATAAATAACCAACTTAACTTACTTCCTTAATATCTTCAAATAAGTCAATTGGGTCTTATAATTAAGACCGGAGGAGTAGTATATATGTATACTATTTCAGTCCCAAACATAAAACTTTTTTTACAGTGTAATGTTACCCTATAAAAAAAGTTTTATATTTATACCATAAAAAATATCTTCTGCGTAAGATGGAGGAGCATAGGTGTATAACTGTCTGATCCTAGTTATTAAATTAAAAAAAAAAAAAAAACTGCCTGATCCTTTTAGTGGCTTATCGCTCCTGTCGGTGTTTCCCTCTTCGGTTTAGGTAGACCGTAGACGAGACAGACGCACTCACAGCAGAGCAGAGCAGCTCAGCAGCACAAGGAAGCTGGGCAGGATCGCTTGATCGCTTGGGCTCTTAATTTCCGCGGGACCAGTCAGTCTTTGGTCTCTGAGATCTACGGCTTCCTTCCAAACGCTAATATGGCGCCACTTACGGCGGAGATAGGGAGGACCACCCTCGATTCGGGCTGGCTCGCCGCCAGGTCCACGGAGGTCCAATTCACTGGCACTCAGCTCACCACCACTCATCCTCCAACCGGACCCACTTTACCATGGATGGAAGCCGTCGTGCCTGGAACGTAATCTCTCTTTCCCGCTCTAGTCGTCCGCGTAGACCTGGGCTGTACATTTTGCTTTCGATTTTTGAATCCTTATCTCTTCTCTGTTGCTCCGAGGCTTAGAGATTTCAACAGTTACATACTCGGATTGATTCCGTTATTATGGATACATCATGCGATTAGAGTTTGGATGAATGTTAGTTGCTGCTGTATTTTTCCGCCCTCCTTTAACTGTAATTTTGCTGATCAAGTGACCTCAATTGACAGCGTTCTTTCGACCTTGGTGAAGAACAAAATCGTGCCCGATCCTTTTTATGGACTTGCAAATGAAGCAATCATAGATATTGCTGATGCTGGACGAGAGCATTACACATTCTGGTTCTTTACGAAGTTTCAGTGTAAGCTGGTAGGAATTTTGCTTTCCGGCATTATACAATTATAGGCGTAGAAGTGTCACAATTCTAGTTGGCTTCATTTTTTCATTTCTGGCTTATATTCTTCTTCTCCGTCTTCTTCTTCTTGAACTATGCCTTTTTTTAAACCACAAGAGAATTTGATACTAAGAAGTCCTTGGAATTGTTATAGACAAAGACATCTAATACTAAAACTATATTTTGTACAAAAGGTGGTTTCTGATTTGAAAATAGTTTCATCAAGGCTTGATGGACGTAACTAATTTGCTGGTCCTTCGCAGTCAGCCAATCAGCATTGTGATCTGAACTTCCGTGGAATCAATTACTCTGCTGATGTATTTATAAACGGCCACCAAATGGTTCTTCCAAAAGGAATGTTTCGTAGGCATTCTCTTGATGTCACTGATATTCTGCATCCTGATGGTAGTAACCTGCTTGCTGTTCTTGTTCACCCTCCGGATCATCCTGGAAAAATACCCCCTGAAGGGGGACAAGGTGGCGATCATGAGGTTGTGACAAAATTGTGTTCGCTTATCAGTTCCCTTATTTGACAACTTTTTGGATCACTTTGGAAAAATTATCTTTCAGGAACCCATACTTTCTGTATATTTAAGTCTTGCTTTTCTTTGCCCCCTCTTTTCAGATAGGAAAAGATGTGGCTACACAATATGTTGAAGGTTGGGACTGGATGGCTCCAATAAGGTGACATTATTATTACTATTAGGACAAATATTTTGTGCTTAGTTTTCTGTCCTGGATAAGGTACTTCTTTTTATTGAAGCATTGCTGATTTAGAAGTCTTGTTGTTCTTTTCTCTTTGGACTGGGTGGTTTCGGGCTTGTAAATCTACCATTTTGGCAACAATCTTGTAATCATATTTATATTTAGAAAGATTCAATGCGTTAATTTCTTGCCCTTTTTGGTGATTTGTTGAACAAAATGTTGTTTCACTGGGCACTAGGAATTAGGCAGAAGGCATTTGTATAAAAATATGGATGGTCCCATTCGAATTGGATCCTGCGTCCAGAATCTATATAAATAAACACACACAGGCTATTTCTGATGTCAGTATTTATTTTGATCGCAGAGATCGGAATACTGGAATATGGGATGAAGTGTCCATTTCAGTTACAGGGGTGAGTTAAGCGTGAAATGCGTTAATTCCTGCCAAACTATCCAAGTATTTTGATTTCTTTGCTTTTTCCCTCTCTAAATACTCGAGGATTTGTTGTTGGCACTGAGCTTTCTTTGCTCTTCTACACCCTTCAACAATTTCATATGCTGGTTTATAAAACATTTTTCCCGGTAATCATTTTAGCTGTAACTCATGGTGAAATATGGCTGAACCTTCCAGATCCAAAACCAGCTGAGATGTTTTCATGAGATATGCTCTGTAATTTTTTTATGAGATACATCACGCTGAGTAACTGAGATGAATGAAAAACAAAACCAGCTTGTTGCAGAGACATGAGTTGGAAATCACAAATGCACTATTGGTTTGTTTTGATCAATCAGTCTAAAATTGAATCATCCCATTTTTTAATTGATATCTTCATCATTGATTGTTTCATTTGTTCTTTCAGCCATTTGGCTAGGATCATTTCAGTATCTCCGTCTTTTTTGCAGCCAGTAAAAATAATTGATCCGCACTTGGTGTCATCGTTCTTTGACAATTATAAGAGAGTATATCTGCATACCACAGTTGAGTTGGAAAACAAGAGTGCATGGATTGCTGAATGTTCTCTTAATATCCAAGTAACGACTGATGTTGAAGAGAGCACTTGCTTAGTAGAGCATCTTCAAACCCAGCATGTCTCAGTTCCTGCTAAATCAAAGTTACAATATACGTTTCCTCAGGTTGGTTGTACCATCTTTTCTACTAGCACAGCAAACTGCTAATCTACTGTCAACTAAATGCCGGGAACCTTGGTCAACAAATTGGCTATTTTGAATATGGTTTTTCAATCTATAATCCTACTGCCTATTAGTTTTGTTTTAGCTTTGCATTCTACTTAGAATTCGCTGTCAAACCACATGTATTGTGAGTCAATGGTTTTTGACGTGTAGTTGTCATCAATTATGGGTTCAGAAGTCCTTGAAGCTAGTTAACACGGCGCATCAAATGCGTGTGTGTGTGTACGTATTATCTATCTACTTCTCAAGTGATTGTCCCAATAGCTTCTGTTCAAAATAAAATCAACGTGAACTTGTCTGTTATTGGATTGTCCCAATGGCATCCTTTTGCCATGCATCCTGTTCTGCTGCATGTATTAAGGTGGAAGGTTCAAAGCTTCTATTGAAGTTATCATGATCTGAAACTTTGAATTGGCAGCTTTTCTTCTACAAGCCCAATTTATGGTGGCCCAATGGAATGGGGAAACAATCTTTGTACAGTGTTGCTATTGACATTGATGTTAAAGGGTATGGAGAATCCGATTCATGGAGACATCACTTTGGATTCCGCAAAATTGAGAGTCATATTGATATTGCTACTGGTGGAAGGTATGGTGGTTTTCCATGTTCTTTGATGGTATCATTTTTATACTTAGTTCTTGATAGAATTAATTCAAGTTTTGAACATTTTCCTCATGTTCTATGATGCGTGTATCTTGTTCTACAGGTTGTTCAAAGTCAATGGAGAACCAATTTTTATTAGAGGAGGTAACTGGATATTATCTGATGGGCTGCTAAGGCTTTCAAAGAAGCGGTACCACACAGATATCAAGTTTCATGCTGATATGAATTTCAACATGATTCGATGTTGGGGTGGTGGACTTGCCGAAAGGCCAGAATTCTATTATTATTGTGACTATTATGGCATTCTGGTATGATATACTTCATCCCTATTCTTCTTCAACTGCTCCGTATGCCTCTTGCTTTGATATATTTTCAAAATGATTTATTCATTGATCTTGTTCTGCTGTGAGCTTGTCAGAGTTGTTTGTGTCAATTTTCTGTGTAATTTTCCACTGATATTATCTCAGTTTCAATGACTCCCTTATCACAATAGGGAAGCATGTTTTGATATTTCTGCCTTGATGGAAGTTTTTTCTCTTTTATTTTCTTTTCGTTTGAGTTGGGGTTCAGTACGGGGGAGGTTGCTTTTTCTTCCATTTTTACTGACAATTTTAGTTCATCGTTTGTGTAACTAAAATTGATTGTGATTCAGGTACATTTATGTTCTGAGAGCACTTTCTGAGGTGCTCCTATAGCCTTGGTTCATCACTGTGTTAGGGTTAATTAGGTAGTAGATGCATATATTAGTGACATTGAGGTTTCTTAAATTTGATCGTAATGCTGACATAAATCTTGTAGGTCTGGCAAGAGTTCTGGATTACTGGGGATGTTGATGGACGAGGGGTCCCGGTATCAAATCCAAATGGCCCACTAGACCATGACCTTTTCCTGTTCTGTGCAAGAGACACAGTCAAGCTTTTGAGAAATCATCCTAGTCTTGCCCTCTGGGTGGGAGGAAATGAACAAATACCACCAAATGATATAAATACTGCTCTGAAAAATGACCTGAGGCTTCATCCTTACTTTGGGAGTGTAAATGAAATCGGCAAACCTGTAGAATACTCTTCCTTGATGTTGAGAGATCCTAGCCAGTATCTTGATGGTACGCGTATTTACATCCCAGGGTCGTTATGGGATGGGTTTGCAGAGGGAAATGGAAGCTTCTCTGATGGCCCTTATGGAATTCAAAATCCTGAGGACTTTTTCAAAAATGATTTTTACCGTTATGGATTCAATCCGGAGGTTGGTAATGTAGGAATGCCTGTTGCAGCTACTATTCGAGCTACAATGCCACCGGAAGGATGGCAGATACCAGTCTTTAGGAAACTCCCTGATGGTTATGTAGAAGAAGTTCCGAATCCCATCTGGGAATACCATAAATACATTCCTTATTCAAAACCATCCAAGGTTCATGATCAGATTCTACTTTATGGCACCCCAAAAGATCTTGATGATTTTTGCATGAAGGTGAAAAGATTTTTAATCCAGGCTCGATGTGTTTTTCATCCTCCTGCATTTTCTGGTGAATTTGATGCTCATATTTTCACTTTTATGCCACAATATTTCAGGCTCAACTCGCGAACTACATTCAATATAGAGCTCTTCTAGAGGGATGGACCTCTCACATGTGGAGCAAATATACAGGTGTATTGATTTGGAAGACACAAAATCCATGGACGGGTCTCAGGGGTCAGTTTTATGATCATCTGCTTGACCAAAATGCGGGTTTCTATGGCTGTCGATGTGCTGCAGAGCCAATTCATGTACAGCTCAATCTGGATACTTATGTTATAGAGGTATGGTTTGTCTATTTAAGTTGTATTTTGTATGAGTAAGGATTAGCAGTACAATAAATATCCTTCTTCTCAAGGTAAATATGGGGATAAGAAGGTAAAATCAACAAGAGAATTAAATTGACATTTATGAGGGGATCAAGTCATGAATAGAGTAGCTTATTTGCTATAAAAAGTTTTGTAACATTTCATCTTCCTGCCCTAAATAGGTTGTTAATACTACATCAGAAGAATTGTCTGAAGTGTCCATTGAAGCGTCGGTATGGGATCTCGAAGGAACATGTCCATACTACAAAGTTCATGAAGCCCCCCCTGTGCCACCAAGAAAAGTTGTGCCCATTGTTGAGATGAAGTATCCGAAGAGCAAAAGTCCAAAGCCAGTCTATTTTCTTCTTCTTAAACTCTACAAGAAGTCGGATTATAGAATTTTATCTCGAAACTTTTATTGGTTGCATCTCCACGGTGGAGATTACAAGCTACTAGAACCATATAAGGAGAAGAAAATACCTCTCAAGATAATATCGACGGTTTTGATTCAAGGGTCTACCTATGAGATTCAAATGCATGTGCAGAATACATCTAAAAGACCGGACTCTAGACTTACATCCTTAAGGCACAGTTCAACATCTAGTCAAGGCGACGTTGGCTTCACCACGGAGTCGGTGGAAGTTGTAGAAGGATGGACTGGGAAAGAACAAGAAGTTGGTTTGCTTAAGAGTATATACAGGTGTCTTGCTGGGAAAAAAGATGATGGATTGAGGGTAACTGAAGTGAATGGGCATGATCCAGGAGTTGCTTTCTTCCTTCATTTTTCAGTTCATGCTTCGAAGAGGGAGCATAGAGAAGGGGAAGATACTAGAATTCTCCCGGTTCATTACTCAGATAATTACTTTTCACTGGTGCCGGGGGAGGCCATGCCTATTACGATATCTTTTCAGGTGCCTCCGGGCGTCACCCCTCGAGTCACTCTGAATGGCTGGAATTACCATGGACACGCCATCCATGAAGCTGTATAGGCATGTTCCATGCAATGTTGTGACCCCCCCCCCCCGGGGATAAACTGTGTCGATAAAATTTAAATGAAGTTTGGAGAGAGGTGTAAACAATTATCATCTTTCATTCAAGAAATTTATAAATTAATAGTTGAGATTATTATAAAATTATTATTATTATAAATCAACATTCTCAAAATGTATGAATTGTAACGTATAGCGGGGAAAACCGTAACGTATTACAGCTTTAAGGCTATTCTAGAATTTAGGTGTGGGTGTGCACGAACCAGTAAAGGAGGAAATGTCCTCATGAAATGGCTTTCATAAACCGATTTATTGAGGAGATTAAGCCTGCCGCTTTGTCAAGCAAATTTGGGCCTTGCACTGACTTCTCTTCTGCACTGCCAAATATCAGCTGCCACGTGGAGGTAAAATCACCCATAAGAAAACAATTCAATCATCATAGTGTTTTTGGGAAATGAAGTGATTTTCTACCAGCAGGGCATGCCAAATGATTTTCTATTCTATAACTGAAGCTACTAACCTCAAGTTCCTCAGCGTCAGGACGACTAATGAACTCCTTGGCTAGTAGATATCTGTTGGGCCTATCCTTGTCATCGTAGAACACTTTCCACAATCTAAGAGTGATCAACAAAATAATCAAAATGCAGGCCATAAATGGATTGAATTTGTCGTTGGAAAAAGGAGTGAATATTATTTGCCAAGCCAGAACTAGTATTTCACCACAAGCGCGTATTTCTTATTTCAATTTTTGAGGGTAAACGATGAATCCTATGACAACCGGTAAATCATGTTGGTTCTCTGAAAATCTAGAAACTAAATCAATACCCAATCCTCTTTTTAGGGGTAAACCAGTCATCCGCTTTTGAAAGAAAAGTGGAGTCCTAATTGTAAGGTTTGGTCTTCATCTCTCAAGGAGTCGTCAGGATTTGGGTTAACGATGGGGGCAAATAATCTGAAACTGCAAGCTGTAAAGATAAAAAAATGCAATATGATTTCATGTACAGTAGTCCTTGTGGGAGGGGAACAGAAGACCTTACCCGGGATAGCACCTGAAGACTGCACCAGATGGTAGAGGTCGCATGGAATAAACAGTGGTGAAAGTGCTGTACAACAAATGACAAGTGTTTAGCAGTCTGATGCGATCAGAACACCACAATTCTTGAAAAAGGAACTAAACAAATACAGTTAATAAGATTTTTACCAAGGAGAACAACAAAATGTAAGGCTGCGGCCTAAAAGAAGGACTCAGGAGGAAAACACTGGGGGCAAATAACCTTTTCCTTGAGAAGCTAGCATGAGTCAACTAAAGTAGGTTAAGTGTCCATGGCTCATGAATAGTGTGGTTTGTTTGAGCTTTTATGTGATATACATATGCCCTGTTATGTATCTTCCCCTCATGTTTTGAAATCCTTAATAAACAACGATAAAATCTTAAAAATTATAGCAAATCAATAGTAATCTTGCGATATTTTGGTCATATTTTAACTTGCATGCACAGCTTTCATATTTACAACAGATTGAAGATAAGGATAGACTAAAAGTGAAGCCATAGACTTAAGCCGCTAAAAGCAATGAAAAGCAAAAACAAGGCCGGTAAAGGTTAGAAGAATTCCCATAGCCAGCCATTATAGAGAACCTATATCTCGCATACTAAAGGGGAAAATATTATGTTAGATAACTCAAGAAGAATTTTTCCACCTGAATTAATGGATCGGAACAAACTTTTATAACTCCCAGAACAGATGGCATCACTATTTCTAACTGCCAGTTGAAATATAGAGTAACCAAACAAGCGTAAATGAAATGTGAAATGACTTAAATCTCAAACCCTTTAGATAAAAAGGAAATCACACCTTAAAAAGTAGCGTCTTAACTTCCGAACATTAACTCCAACCCCAACATCCTCACTGATCAAGCGCGGATTCCACATGATGAGAGGCCTCGGCTGCAAATATACACAAAGTTTGTATGAAACATGAGTATGGAAATTTCTAAAATTAATGCCTAGTGCTGAAATGACATGGCCGGCTGATGCCATCCTGCAGCCTATGGTGGTTTGCTAGAAAGACTCATGATATGAGAAACTTACAGCTGCCTAGAACTCTAATCTAAAGAATTAAGTCAAACATGAATTCAAGAAAATATCACGTTTGGTTTTCCTCACTAATTGTTAAACTGCATCACATTGATCAGTTGGAGGATGCTTAAATTTTAGACACCACGATAGTTCCTGTTAAACAATGAGCGCATAAAGGATGGAAGAATCAGAGGCCAGGAATGTACAGGATCATTTGATAGATCAGCTGCAATTCTCTCAACATATTCTAACATTTGATAATCAGGAACGACCATGACAATGATCTCGTCCTCACTTTCTACAGGCCTTCGATCGCTTAAACTGGATTGACATGACAGAAAAATTGTACATGAACAAACAGTAGATGACTATTAATATATACAAAATCATGAAAAAATTAAGACATCATGGCCATTAAAATTCTTTAGGGAAATGCAAGAGTAAGAATCCAATGACAAAAATTACACACCAACATCACGCTTCCATGGCAAAGAAGCAATTATATATGGACAAATAATTACTGTGGCAGCAGTCACCTGGCAAATTTAAATGCAGCATCCTTCCACCGATATTTTAGAAGAGCAGCTGCTCCCGCATCTGGAAATATGGCTTTAACACTCTAACAATCAAACTAATGGAATTTAGCAAGCAAGTTAAAACACAAATATATCACAAGCATGTCTTCTTTTGATCCTTCAGAATTTTATAAGGCTAATCATTTTTCTTTTTCTTTTTCTTTTTTAGGTCTGTGATACGAAATGGCAAGAGCATGTCAGTACTGGACCTTAATGTTTTACAGACAGGCCGGAATCCTGACAATCCTCTATATGTTGAAATATTACAACTCATTGTGACCCATCTGACTAACCTGACATTCTGTTTCTTTGATAAGTGTGTCCAAGAAAATCCTTGACAATTCCCAGAGCTCCACTTGTGCCCCTTCATCATCTAAAAATTGCAGTTGGGGGATTAAAAGCTCAACCTGCAAAATGGTCAATATAAGACAGATGGACAGATACTCATTCACTCACACGGTCCTTCGCACACATACAGGGTTTTTTTTTTTTGACGGGGGTGCAGGGTGAAGACTTGAAAATTTAATAAATTATTCATTGATAACCCAGATCACATGCGAGACAACTTTGACACCAAATTGCCCATGCTTAAGCATTTTAGTTAAGATAAAATGCAAAGTAACAGTACTGAGACAAGAAGGAAACAGCATCTGACTTTTGACCACCTTAGACAGGTTAAATTTATGAAGTACTTCATCTTAGAAAATACTCAAAACAGCAAGGTTAAGATGACTGGACTCTTAAAAAATGGCTGCAGAATTGCATAGTATGTCCTCCACATAATAGTATCAGGTCATACGACTTAAATTCATCATAGATGGACAAAGAGGGCGCGAATAATCATTTGGTTGCAATGTCTTACTTTCAGTCATCTTAACTTGGCTGGGATGGTTAGGTTCTTTAGAAAATATTGAAGAATAACATTGTATGTCATTTACGCAATGAATTCAACTCACCCTACCTGAATTCATGGAATATATCCATCAATGACAGCAACCATACTTTTTACCTAAAATGCAGTACAGACTTTGAATAGTTTTGCATGTAGTCCACATTTTGATTTTCGCCCGTATATTTTATGTGTTGAAAATAGGCCTGACAGCACAAAGATAGTGCATACACACACATTGGGAACTAGATTATCAAACTTGAGCACATACTATGGCTCTCATTCCTCCTGAAGACACAAAAACGGCAGTGGCCTCACTCGATTGCCGCACTGCACCCTCCAAGTCTGGAGGCAAGCAACTGAAAGAGAAAACAGAAGAGTTAACCGCTTTTTGATACCTATTGGAATGAAAGAATCATTGCATTAATTCTGATCATACAGCTGCAACAAATTGGCGCGCGTATATCAGAAAGTGTGATGTCACATTACGATAAACCTGGAGCGCGTCGGTGACAAATAGAGTTCGGTTCATGTCATCAGTCAAGGAGTTCGACACAACATGTAAAACATATTTATGAATCAGAATAATTAGTGGATTTCAAGTCATTTAAACTCGATGAAATGATTATTCGGTTTCTTTAAGATACCCTAGAAAGTGCAAAAAGAAAAAAAAAAGTTTACGATACGCCAAGGCTGCGATGAACTTGTGGCTCAAAATTATAGAAATAATTAGAAATGGCAAAAAGGAGGTGTGAAAGAACTTGAGCAGTGCCGTCAATTACCTGAAAAGGCTTGGGCACAAAAGACACGCCGAGCAAAAAATCCTGAACATAGAGTTCTGCGGATAATTTATCTCTAATAACTGGCCTATGACGGGAAACACAACATAAATCGAAACTGAATACGATTTACAACGCTTACATTGAAGTTTGTAAAATAACTGAAGGAACCAATACCTGTCATCCTCCTCAAAATTTTCTAGTGAAGATGAAGTTTCGACCTCTCGAAGACTGTCTTGAGGAGGTTCGCCTTGGAACTTCTCAAACTTGGCACGAATTCTTGAGGTAGAGCTAGCACAATGACCGGAAATCACATGGTATCCGCAAAAGATAGAGTTTGAGAAAGACAGGGAACAGCCAGTGGCTGAGGTTGAAACTGGTATTGAGGAACGGCTGAAGAACAAGTTGCAGCTTGGACTTGAACAAGCCATCTATTTCGATTTCTGCTTTCTGCTTGCCTCTTCCTAAGCCATGGACGACGCAATCCTTTCACTCAACTAGTTGAGCGTCAGCGTCTGTCTTCTGGATCATTAGCTTGTTCCTGTTTAGCATCTAGCACACCGCATCATTTTCTCCTCTTGTTTCCATTCATTTATTTTTATTAGGATTAATTAATATGTAACTCTTATAATATTAACTAATTTTAAATCAGGTCTTTACAGTTTTTTTTTCTTTTTATTAGGTTTTTATTCTTTACATGTTTTTAATTAGGTTCTTGTATTTATTTTTCTTTTTATAAAATCCTTATAATTATCCTAAATTCTTAATTAGGTCCATGTTGTTTTAATTTTTATTTATTAGTTAAACATAAACTTAATGAAATAGATTACTGAAATATAAAATATTAATAATAAAATTAAATTAATATAAGTAATATAATTAATTAATTCATAAAATTTTTTTAGAACAATTAATATTTTCTTACTGGAAAAAAAATAAAATTATTATAATAATTTATCATTTTTAGAATGTTATTGTTTATAAACTAATATTAAATAATATATACTATTTTATGATTATATAATGGTATTATTAGAATTCATAAGATAAAGAGTAAAAAATTCAGGGACTTAATTAAAAACGAGGTGAACTTATAAGGATTTGACCCAAAAAAAAAATACAAGAACCTAATTAAAAATATGTGAAACTATAAGAACATAATAAAAAGAAATAAAATTATAGGGACCTGATTCAAAATCAGTTAAAACTATAAGGACTTACAGATTAATTACCTCTTTTCATTATGTTTAAATTTGCTCTTTCAACATGTAACGTTTTAGCTTTAATATTTGGTACACAGATTATAATAAAAATTACTTTGTGAATGAACAATATTTTTTGTATTCCTAATTAACAGATAATGCTATTAAATAATAATGACGATTAGAAAATGCTGGTAATAAATACTAGTTATAAGAGTTGGTTGACTATTTTAAAAAGATTAAGACAATAAGTTAAGTTAGTTATTTGTAATAAATATGTATTGTCTTTTCTAAAATATCCTTACTGATCAAATTTATTAGCTAGAACTATCATTATTAGAAGGATTATTTTGAAAAATATATATAAATATGAAAGACAAAGTGGATTGAAGCCTTATAACTAAAATAAAAATAAAAGTCAAACAAAATTTTATTTAACCAAAAATGGATGGATGTTTTTTGGGAAGATTATGACGAGATCTCAAGAAAAAAATTTTCAAGACAAATTTTAGAGATTATTAAGTTTTATTTTAAAACTTATCATTACTAATAAAACTTTTTAATATTTTTTGTAGGCTGCATTGTAATTCTTTCATATTTCTTTTCTGCATGTATTAGGATTTAGAAAATTAACATAGTATTTTTTTATTTTAAAATAAACTTGTTTCTTGCGGGACCCAAGTGCCCCACGTCAGGTCGATTCTTGTCTCTTCACCCATACGCCGCCCAAATGGGAAGCAGTTGTAATGAAGGCAGCGACGACGTTCTCACGCGTTTGATGAATTTTCGTCTGTCGTTGAGCTCGTTATCATCCTCCGAAGAGAGCCCAAGCCGATCTCCTCCCTCTCCCTTGGCTCTCCTACTATAATTTTATCGATGGATTATGTTTCCCCGGCGCTTGCTTGCAGGGACATCCTCCGAATTATATTCGAAAAACTTCCAATTTCGGCTCTCTTCCGGGCGAGATGCGTCTGCCGAGTCTGGAACTCGGTGGCCTCCGAGAGGGATATGGTGATCAGAAATTTCTCATCGCCTTGGAAATTGAAGGGTGTGGTCGGAAATCCTGTGTCTGGAAGCTTTTGGAGAGACAATGGTTTGGGAAAGTTTGCGATTTCCCATCGGATTGTGCGTGGGGATACCGTTACCAGTCTTGCCGTCAGATACTCGGTTCAGGTACGTCTGAATCGCTGTTTGCGGCTTTTAGCTCTAATAGCTACTCCATCATATCTAGAAAGTGGAATTACGCTCTCTCCAGAAACTTAACCCGGCCCACCATGTTTTCTTCTGTGTATTGAAGAATTTTGCATGATAAAGACACAGAGCTTCCTGAATGCTAGTTTTCTTTTGTTAGGTCTTCAAATAACAGGTCATTTTGATGCAACTTTTTAAGTGTATGAGTGACCTAGACTGGGAAAGACAGCATTTGTTCAAGTATAAAGTATGTAGCCAAGAGGAAGTGGACTATTGGGGTCAAATCATACTAAAATGCATTGAATGCAGTTGATACCGTCCTTCCTGTTCGCTTCTTGGTTAACACAAGGCCATTGTACGGTTATGGCTGAGTGTACGGATATTTGCAATATTGTAATTTTCTTACCATTTTGTTGTGGACTTTCTCTTCCTTGGTATGTGCTTTCCTGCTTGACGGGGAATCTTGTTTTAATTGTTGAACTGCGTTGAAGTTTCTTTTTTGGTGAGGCTAATTTTCATGTTTTGATAGGTTATGGACATAAAACGTCTGAACAACATGATGAGTGATCATGGAATATATTCGAGGGAGAGGCTATTAATTCCTGTGAGCAATCCTGATATTCTTATTAACAGAACATGCTACATTGAGATGGATGACCATTCAAAAAGAGAAGTAGCAGTAATATACCCAGATGATGTACCAGACGATAGTTGTAGATATCTATCGGACAGAATGTCCTTGGACGAAGGCAACAGAATGTCCATGGTGGAAGGCAAGAGAAGGGTGATTGATTCATTGAGGAGAAGCATGCAAGTTGATGGTGAAACTGCTCAATATTACCTGTCTATTTCAAATGGTGATCCTCGGGCTGCACTTTCTGAGTTTTCTGCGGACCTACAGTGGGAGAGGCAAGGAGGACATTCCTAGTCCTTCCTTGGAATATAAATTGAGATTCTCTCCTAAATTTGGAATGCGGAATATGTAATTAAATAAATCAATATAATGGGATGGGCATATGCCTGCTTTAATAGCTTTCTTCTTGGCCCTATAGCTCATTCCGATCATTGGGGAAATCTTGTATTTTGATCAACGGCCATATTTTTCCTGTGAAGATTTGAGTTCTGAACTCATGTCGTAACATTCTAAGTGTAATTTTTTTTTTTTCCAAGTGTATGTTTTGAAGACAAACTAGGATGGTTGAAAATTTTGGCTTCACCAATGTTATGTAAAATCACGTGAGAAACCATGGGTTGTGTTTTCAGCTCCTAACCGTCCCTATCTAGTGCTCGCGCGATTTACAGTTCCTTGCAGCTTCTTCTTCTTCTTCCTCTTGCCACGCCAACCTGTCGTTTGTATTCTGCCCAGTCTTAAATAATTGTTTGAAAAACCTCACAGTTCACGTCAGTTTAGTTTTCTTCACGTGAAATTCCCGTGGCTATTGAAGCTCGCCGTGTGAGTACATCCTTCTCGCTGGCCTCAGCTTAGATGCAATAACGGGTAAAACCTCAACTTGCACCATGAGCCTGAGGAAAAAACATAACTGCGGGAAGTAAATGAATCTGAACTCTACAAAAGGGAAAACGCCATACACAATAAAGCTCGCTTCTCAAACTGTACCCCACGAGCTTCGATGATGGTTCTTCTTCCTCCTTTTTCAGGGAAAAAAACGACAACAAAGACAAGAGAGAATCCAGTTGACTTGGACTCTTGTGAGCTCAGCCGATAAAGGGCTTTCAACCTGTATCTCCCATCGAAAGTTTTAGTGGTGGAGATAATGAGGACTTTTTTCTTGGCTTTGTCTATTTTCTATTTTGGAGCCAATCATCAAAACTCATCCTTCCAGCCAGGGAGGAAAAAGACATAAATAGGATGATGCTATAAGCCCGATTTCCTTTCCAACGCTACAACTGATTACCCAAAAAAAGAAAATTCTATGAATTTGCCTTGGAATGGAATGGGGGCCCAAGCTCTGACCAACCATCATTGACAAAGCTAACAGAGTGGGCCATTTGTACCCAAAACACAGGGTGGTCCATATTCCCATTTGCACCATAACCTCAAGCAAATGGCTAATTCTCAGTGGTTATAAATAGTTGTTAAAAATTATCTGGAAATAATTCAAATATAATAAAAATAATGTTTAGCCTTTAGATGAACGCTTTACTTGCGCATACACCTCCTCGGTTCTCCTGTTGTTGTCAGGAACCTCCGCTCTCACTGAATTTTCGTTTGCTTTGTAATAAAAACAATGTTTACGTTGTTATATTAGGGAGCATTAAATAGGTAAGAAAAAATAATCAGCACTGTATTCTGCATGGACTTATTTGCACGGATTGAATTGCCTGTATTTAAGATCCAACAAAGCATGAATAATTAGATTGCCAATACATGTTCGATTTGAGGTGATTTGCATAATTTTTCGGATCATGTTTTTTCCCAAAGAAATTTTTTTAAAAAAAATACTTCTAAAATTTTAAAATCTTAAATTAAAAATAACTATAAAAATATGTTATTATTTATTTTTTAAATGTTGTCAATCACGTCACGGTTGCGAGAAGAAAAGGCCTTACGAAAAGTCAAAAACGCAACTAGATGACGTGAACGGATCTTCCGATGCGTCATGTGGGCTGCTTCCATTGCTTTCTTTTCAGGATGATCACTCTTATTTACTGCACTTTAATAATAATAGATAATATTTAAAAAATAAATAACAACATTTTTTTGTAATTATTTATGATTTGAGATTTTGAAATTTTAGAAGTATTTCTTTTATTTTTCCTCTTTTATTTAAACTGAAAAAAAACGTTGTTTTTAGGCTACATATCTTGAGTCAAATTTTTATCAAGGTTCTAATAATTCGATTTTTGAAGAACAAACAAGTCAAACCATTCATGTATCAGAACCCGACGCGTGCTTGCTCCTCGCAGCCCTAGCTCAGAATGCAAATCTGAGTTAGACGAGCCAGGTCGATGTACTGCGTGACTTTGTTATGGAAAATGATATTCACCCTAAAAACATGATTGGAAAAGACGAGCCGATTTGATTATTTGCTTTTCCTTCTAAGAGTCTTATACCTCGATCCTCCTTAACACCTCCTCATTAGTGAGAAAATGAACGCAAAAGGCACGACTTTCTCGGCAAGCATTTCATTTTCCTCGCGCAGCATTCACTCCGCCGGTCTCGGCACCCTCCTCATTAAAAATTTGTTAGATGATTAAAGTTTAAGCATCTCAAAACTACCATATTTTTTTTAGTACCAGTCAATAGAGAGAAGTCTAAAGTCTAAACGATAATATATACATATATATATATATATAAATATATTTAAGCCCTCTTTCTTTTTTGGTTGTTTGTGTTTATGTTTTGGGCTTGAGTTTTGTAGTTAGTGTAACGTAATTTTCTAGTTGATGAGCCCATTACGTGTGTGTTTTTTTTCCCTCAACTTTTTTTAGTTGGAGTAAAATTGCCTTGTATAGGACCAAAAATATTACACTTCGAGGTGACAGATTTCGCTGCTGATCTGTAAATATTCCAGCGAGAATTTATTTCCCTGCCAACCCATTAGACTTTGATCTGTCCTATTAAGCCTGTGGGACCTGACCACGTGGCTGGCGTTTTTGGAGACGAGGAGGAAGACGAGATGGTGAATGGGAAAGGGATTACAAGAGTAGAGCCCATGACAACAATTAAGGGTCGCAAAGGTTCCACGTTGGCCACCACCTAAACCGGGGGAAATTAATTCCCGGGAAGAAGAAGGAAACACGACAACAATTGAAGAGTTTACGCACGTGGGTCATATGAGAAGTAATGGAAGCCTCACAGTGGTGTGGACGAAACAGGGTGTGGAGTACGTTAGCTCTTATTGGTGGCCAGCCGTATATATATGTGTGTGCCAGCAGCAGCAGAGACACCAATGTCACTTGTTGTTACTACGCTGCTTTTGGTTGGAGCTAATCGATTAGAGAGAGCGGGAAGATATGTTTGAGGTAATTGGGAAGGTGGTGACAGGCATCTGCGGCAAGCGCAGGGATAAGAACATCATAAGAGGGAGGGTGGTGCTGGCGAAGAAGAATGTGTTGGACTTGAACGACTTCAATGCCTCCTTTCTGGATGATCTTCACGAGTTCCTGGGCAAACGAGTCTCTCTTCGCTTAATCAGCGCTCTTCACCTTCAACCGGGTCAGTTCCTCCATTTCCTGCATTTCCTCTCTTCACCCGCCTCCTGCTTTTTTCTTTTCCTCTTAATTACAAACACATTAATGACTTGAGTCATAAGCTAAGCGAGATCACCACAAGAGGACTGGCCTTTACCCTCATGCTTTACAATTTAATTCATGCTCTCTCTCTCCCCCCCTCTCTCTATGTTTGCGCATTAAGTTAGGATAACAGTAGGGCATTGATCAGAAAACTGACAGAGCAGACTCTTCCTCCATTAACATGGCCTGTTTTAAGAGCCATGGGATGCTCCAAGGATCTAGTGCCTCGGTTGATAGATTCTTCTATTAGTCTCTCTCTCTCTTTTTCATTAAAAAAACAACAAAAAATTGGTTCGTTGATTTTATAGTACAACCTTATTTTTAATTAGATTTTTTTATAGTTTTCTATTAGGTTTTTGTTTTCCCCCTCAATTACAGATATTAATTAGAGCTTATGTGAATCTTAACTACATGACGCACGTAAATTGTCACAAAATATAAAGCAGAGATTTTTTAGAAATAAAATGATGCGACGAAAATTATTTATTGTTAACGTGAAAATAAAAAATATTATGTTCATGACCATCTCGTTGCATCTATCTACATATAGTCTATAATCTCATTGATTATGAGAACTAAACATAACTATTAATGTTCGATCAATACGTTATGAGCACAGAAGTCATGAGAAGTTACAAAAACTCAATCAAAAAATAAACTGCAAAAGCTTCATTAAAAACAAGATTAAATTACATCCTTAGATGCTCCCATCTCAACTGCGGTGCCTGGACTCCATGCCACTCCCAGTATGTTTGACGCCTACCATTTTGATAGATGTAATGAGAATATGGATAAGAACTGGGATAGTGACTTTTGTGGCCGACCCATCAATTGAACAGGATTGCTTCTGCTTCTTATGCGCTGATAACCGAGCCTCTTAAATGCATGGGTGGTGTTTTCAGCTCCTAACCTTCCCTGTCTAGTGCTCGCGCGATTTACAGTTCCCTGCAGCTTCTTCTACTTCCTCTTGCCATGCCAACCTGTCATTCGTACTCTGCCCAGTCTTAAATAATTGTTTGAAAAACCTCACAGTTGACGTCAGTTTAGTTTTCTTCGCTTGAAATTCCCGTGGCTATTGAAGCTTAAGAATAGTATATTTAAAAATTTGACATTCTTATTATAAATTGTAAAATATATAAGAAAAAAATTGCCGACAGAGTTAAAAAAACAAGGATAATATATTTAAAATTTTAAACTTTTCATATAAAATATCAGATCTATAAGTAAAATTAGGGGGAAAAAAGATGAACATGCTTTGCTCAAGCTTGGCATGACACATGCGCTGATATAAATAATACTACCTCCGGTCCTTCATATGAGATCCTGTTTGACTTTTATTTTTATCCTTAATATAAGATCCCAATCCACTTTGTCTCTTATATTTATACATTTTTTTTTCAAAGTAGCCTTTTTAACAATAATAGTTTCAGTCAATACACTTGATTAGTAAGGATATTTTAGGAAAGACAACACCTATTTAGAACAAATAACTAATTCAACTTATTTTCTTAACCTCCTCAAATTAATCAACTGGCTCTTATAATTAAAACAGGAGACAGTAGTAGTAATACGACGCCTGTCCGTGCTTACAAGATTCTCCTGCTCTATGGACTATGGGCTGCGGTAGCCCAGAGGAATAACGAGTGCAAGAGGGAAACGATAAAATAACAATCGTTTTGTTTCTTATTATGAAATTTAAATAATTAATTTACAGATAATAAACTGTTAGTTAAAATTAGTTATAAGTAATAAATAGATTAAAAATATAATTTTATTTCTAAATATATTTTTATAATAAATAAGAAAAAAGATAAAAAAATACGTGGAGAAATGTGATAATAATAAGAGAGAGTACAATAAAAAAAAGAAAATAAATAATTAAAAATAAAAATAGAAAAAATTTATTAAATATTAAGATAAATTTTAAATTGAAGTTTATAACATTGACCACATATGTTTTTTTAATTTAAAATTTATAAATAGAATTTTTTAAATTTAAAATTTATAAATAGAATCCTCCGGATTGAAGACGTTGCTTTGCTGGCCAATTTAAAATGTTTGATGTTTGCAGGAAATGACTTGAGAGGAAAAGTTGGGAAGCCTGCGTATCTAGAAAACTGGATCACCACGGGCACACTCGTGACTACTGGTGAATCAACATTCAAGGTCACGTTTGAGTGGGATGAGGATATAGGAATCCCAGGAGCATTTCTCATAAAGAATAATCACCACAGTGAGTTCTACCTCAAAACTCTCACTCTTGAAAATGTTCCAGGACAAGGTGACATCCACTTTGTTTGCAACTCTTGGGTATACCCTGCGCATAAATATAAGAATGATCGTGTTTTCTTCAGCAACAAGGTATTGCCCAACCCCAACAACAAGCACTTGAGCAAGACTCACCATTTTCAACACCTTAGTTCACTTATTCTCAGAATTGACAGAAGTGTCTGAGAACTGTGCGCTAAAAGGGACATAATTACTTGTATATTGCAGGCATACCTTCCAAGTGAGACACCAGTGCCTTTGCTCAAGTACAGAGAAGAAGAACTGAAGAATTTAAGAGGTGATGGGAGAGGGGAGCTCCAAGAATGGGACAGAGTCTATGACTATGCGTTCTACAATGATTTGGGCGATCCTGATAAGAGTCCGAACTATGCTCGCCCTGTTCTTGGAGGTTCCAGTAAATATCCATACCCTCGAAGAGGAAGAACTGGCAGACCTCCCTCAAAGTCAGGTTAGGGTGTTGGGAGCTTGTTATTTCGTTATTCATTCAAGTCTGTTATGCTGAATAATTTAAGTGGGAAAATCTAGTATTTTCTTTTCTTTGTCCACGTGTTCTGGGCATTGGAAAATAAAGAGAGTCGT
Organism: Neltuma alba; assembly: GCF_004799145.2. NCBI lineage: Eukaryota > Viridiplantae > Streptophyta > Magnoliopsida > Fabales > Fabaceae > Neltuma > Neltuma alba. The sequence goes on along the minus strand of NW_021634335.1, from coordinate 14,993 downwards.
GATAATATGAAATTCCAGAAATGACATGTTCTTTTTTTTTTTAAAGCTCAAATAAATGACATGTTCGCTATAACAAAGGTTTGGTAATTTTTCATGTGAAGTAATGATTACATATCTCCATAACGCGGGCGGATTCATATGCCATCAATTAGTCACGAACTTCAACTTTCTTTCTTCGACTTCAGCAAATATCATAGTGAGGTGCTGTTAATTTATCTTGTAATCTTTGCAGATCCCAATTCTGAAAGTAGGTTGAAGCTTGTCATGAGTTTAAACATTTATGTTCCAAGGGATGAAAGATTTGGTCACTTGAAAATGGCAGACTTTCTCACATATGCCCTGAAATCCGTAGTTCAGGTTCTCAAACCTGAGCTGGAATCGGTATTTGACAGTACCCCCGATGAATTTGACAGTTTTGAGCATGTGTTTAAACTCTACGAAGGTGGGATTAAGGTTCCAGAAGGTGTGCTCAAGGATATAAGGGATAACATCCATGCAGAGATGCTCAAGGAAATTCTCAGAACTGATGGTGAACCAGTGCTCAAGTTTCCCACGCCACACGTTATTAAAGGTTTATTCTTGACCCATAGACAATTTACATTGCTATTGTAATTCAATGTGTTGTTTTGTAGTCAAGAACATGAGAAACTTGTGTATTTTCTAAACCATTTTGATTAAATATTTTTGCTTTCAATTTGGACTAGAGGACAAGTTTGCATGGAGGACTGATGAAGAATTTGCGAGAGAGATGTTAGCTGGTGTAAACCCTGTCGTGATCCAATGTCTCCAAGTAAGCCCAAGATACAATACTTGATTGTAGATGATAAAATTTAGCTGAAAAATAGGATCTTTGGAAAGTCATATTCTCTTTTCCTGAGCTGGATAGGCTTAATGGCCTGATTGAGCATTTTTTTTCCCTTCTCATAATTATTCTAAATCAATGGCAGGAGTTCCCACCAACGAGCAAGCTAGATCCTATAGTCTATGGTGAACAAAATAGCACAATAACCAGAGAACAATTAGAGATTAATATGGATGGGCTCACTGTAGATGAGGTAAGGTGTCTCGGTTCAGTAAGGTTGGGTTTTACAATAACCCTTAACGTGAAAATTTTGTAACATCTTGTTGTGGCCAACTCATTTTAAGGTGCCTACGTTCAATAAGGTTGAGTCATTTTTTAACGTGAATCAAACTATTGATTTCTGTTTTGTTCAACAGGCGATCAGGAAAAAGAAGCTGTTCATATTGGACTATCACGATGCACTGTATCCGTATTTGAGGAGGATAAACTCTACTTCTACAAAAGCCTATGCCAGCCGGACAATCCTTTTCTTGCAAGACATTGGAACTTTAAAGCCACTGGCCATAGAATTGAGTTTGCCACATCCTGATGGAGATCAGTATGGCGCCATTAGTAAAGTTTACGTGCCTGCAGAAGAAGGCGTTGAACATTCTATCTGGAGTTTAGCTAAAGCCTACGTGGGAGTAAATGACTCCGGATATCATCAACTTATTAGTCACTGGTATAACTCAATCAAATGGAGTAAATATATAAAGTGCACTATATCTATCTAGTCTGGTTTCGAAATTAACTAATGGGATCCTTTTAATGATGAGACGCAGGTTAAGGACTCATGCAACAATTGAGCCATTTGTTATAGCTACAAACAGGCAGCTTAGCGTGCTTCACCCGATTCATAAATTACTACTTCCTCATTTCCGTGACACCATGAATATAAATGCACTTGCACGACAGATCCTTATCAATGCGGGTGGTATTCTTGAGACGACGGTTTTTCCATCAAAGTATTCTATGGAGATGTCATCCGTAATTTATAAGAATTGGACTTTCCCTGATCAAGCTCTTCCTACAGATCTTCTTAAGAGGTGAAGCTTACACGCTCAGGGCAGTCACTGAAAGATTTATAGCTTTTAATTCCAGTTATTTGGCCTTGACTTCTTTCATTTTTTATTGCAACTAAACTAGAAAAGCTTTTTGGTGTGAAACAATGGTAAACTGATTTGTTTGCTTCTTTCAGAGGAATGGCGGTTGAAGATCCACGTTGCCCCTATGGTCTTCGGCTACTAATTGAGGATTATCCTTATGCTGTTGATGGACTTGAGGTTTGGTTTGCTATTAAGACATGGGTCAGAGACTATTGCTCCTTTTACTACAAGACAGACGACACAGTTAGTAGGGACTCAGAACTCCAGTCTTGGTGGAAGGAAATAAAAGAGGTTGGTCATGGGGACAAGAAAGATGCCCCTTGGTGGCCTTTAATGCAGACTCGCGAAGACTTGATTGAGACTTGCACTATCATTATATGGACTGCTTCAGCTCTCCATGCTGCAATCAACTTTGGACAGTACCCTTATGCAGGCTATAACCCGAATCGTCCATCTTTAAGCCGGCGGTTCATGCCTGAAAAGGGTACTCCAGAGTATGATGAGCTTGTGACAAACCCTGATAAGGTTTTCTTGAAAACAATCACAGCACAGTTTCAAACTCTTCTTGGCATTTCACTTATAGAAATCCTGTCCAGGCATTCTTCTGATGAGGTTTACCTTGGACGAAGAGCTACGGCTAACTGGACAGCTGATCTAGAACCACTGGAGGCCTTTGACAAGTTTAGAAGGAGGCTTGAGGAAATTGAGGGGATGATCACCAGAATGAATAATGATGAGAGACTAAGAAACAGAGTTGGCCCAACTAAGCTTCCATACACTTTACTTTTTCCTACTAGTGAAAGTGGACTAACCGCCATGGGAATTCCGAACAGCGTATCGATCTGATGGCTCGCGGTTTACAGCGAATATGTTCCTGCATCTATCGAATGCGTTGGTTGTCTTACTGCACCAGATGCATTCTAGCGTTCACGGCCTTTTTCTGTCCTGACATTTTTTTTATCTGCAGTATTTATGTTGTATGTGTTGTGTAAAATTTATTTGTCTTGTGTGTGCATGCAATAAAATGATGCTCTGTTTTATAAAAAAAAATCTCGCTTTTGAACTAATCATGGCTTTATTAATATAGTAATACTCTTGAAAAGAAGACGATGCAGGAACCAGAATGGAAAAGAATTGATTTTTTTTGGGGGGGGGGGGGGGGAGTGCACGAGACAGACCCCACCGCTGAGATGCTTGCTTGCGGAGTTGCAGATCCTCAGAAATAAATTCGCAAAAGATATCGATTCCAGAAGTTAGCTAAGGACAGAGCTTTTTCACCTTTATCACGTTTTCTTAAAACATTGGCTGACCAACATATTCATTGATTAAAAACATAGATGGAAAAGAAAACGTAATTGATTGGCCTACTGACTAGAATCGATTAGTTACTTTTAATTATTCTATGTCTTAGACATGAGAATTTTCGAAAATTTTAGTCTGTTCTTAAATATAGTTATTTTTTTATTTCCCACGTTAAATTTTTCTTTTTCATAACACTATTTACTGGGGGCATTTTTGTTCGTGTGGGTGCAATTTTAATCATTCAATAATAGAATTATTTTTTTGAACAGGAATAATAGAATTATTTTTAAAAAGCATTATAAATTTTTATACATTAATTACCAATGATCAATATACTTACGTTTTTTGTCAATTATACATATTAGCAAAGAACCTTTACGTATTATATATATTCACGAAAACTTTATATTCACAATAAGAGCGAGTAGGTTATTTTATGTTTGAGATGTGAGGAGTGTTTGGCATAATTGAAAAGCAATTTTTACTAAATTTTTTTTCACATATTTATTTTATATGTTATAAAATTATTTTAAAATTATGATTTGGTTTCTACGTAAACATTTTCCTGATTAAGTGAAAAACTAGCCTTTAAGTCAAGTTATATTTGGGAGAGGAGGAGTATTAATTTCCAACTGGTCAAAGAATATGTTTTCCGCTGGTAAAAAAAAATCTGTTTCCAGCTGATAAAAAAAAGTATTCTCCGCTGCAAAAAAAAGTGTGTCCAGGTCGTAAAGAAATATCCATCTGATAAAAAACAACTGCCTCCGGCTCGTGAAAAAACAACCCTGTCCAGCGGGTTAAAAAGCCGTCCATTTAAAAGGAAGGTCGGTCTCCCGCCAAACCTAACCGATCGAAGAGCCGGGCCGCGTCGACGATCCGTACACCTCTCAGCTAACTTCTTGCCGCCCGGTTCCCTTTTTACGTATAATTTTCACCCCTGTTGATTTGGATTCGGCAAAGGTGCAGAAAAATCGATGGCAGACTCGCAGAGTGATTGGAAAATGTTCAGTATTCGGATTGTGTCCCTCGACTACTACATGGCACCGCCAATTCCAGGCCTGGATATCTGTTACAGCAGTTTCCATGGTATGAGATTCGGTTCATGTACCCATAACAGGTCTGTAATTGTCAGTTCTAGTGTCTTTAACTCATTTGCAACCTAGTCCCACGCAATTAGCTTGGGAACGAGAATTTGGGCTTCCGAAGGGACGCTTAAGCGAAATGAATGGCGCGGTTTAGGCAATAAGTAATATCAGTCACGAACAACTGAAGAACATTTTCCTTTGGGTTTTACTTCTGCACTGAAAGCTACATCGTTTTTTCGGTCGTTCTATAATTTCATGTTATGAATAAGTCATTTTATTTCGTAGCTTCGGTTAGTTCAGAGGCAATAGAACTTGTGTTTTCTCACTCATCCTTCATCCATTGTTTTTTTTTTTTAAATACATCAAGGTGGGAAAGTGAATGAGGTTCCTGTTGTAAGAATATATGGTTCTACTCCAGCTGGGCAGAAAACTTGTTTGCATATACATCGGGTAAGAGATTGCTATCTGAGGTTGTAAATTCAGTGATTAACAATCCGTGCAAGTGGTAGCAAACATTGTGATTATCATAAATACATTATTATTGAAACTATATTCTTTTGACGCTCTTCTTTTTTTTGGTTAATTCAGTTGTTCAATATCGTTAAATTTACTTTTTTCTTTTTTCCTAATTTAAGATCACTGCTGAAATATCCATATTATGCTCTGTAGGCTTTGCTACTGTATGTGCCATGTGCTGATATACCTCCTCAGTCAGATCAAGACGGTAAGAGAAAGTTTAGAATTAGTTTTTTTTTTTATTAATTTTTTTTAAGCGCATTTCTTAAGTTATGCAGGACATTTTTTCTCAAGCCCTTGTTGGCATCTTAAGATTAAACTTACTTTATTTCATCCTTCTGAATTTCTGATAAACGACAGTACGTTGTGTTCGTATATGATGTGATAACATCATTATTAGGTTGGAAGTGCTGAACAATATCAGACATTCCTGATGATGTTTTTGATTAGTTAAATTCTTATCAGTATTCATGCCGTTGAAATATATTACATTTGTTCGAGAAGCTCAATAACTTGGGATGGGTCTTTCTTGATATTGCACAGCAGATGTGTACACGTATAAGGTATCTGCATCTCTTGAGAAAGCATTGAAGGTATCTTTGATCACATTAGATGAGTTTGACCATTCTATTATATTATATTATGTGGCCATAGTTATAGTTTTCATATTACAGATGGGGATTTAGTAACCTTTTCTTCAACTTAAACAGCTAAAAGGCAGCAGTGGTTTGACGAGGCAACATGTACATGGCTGCAGCCTTGTAAGAGCAAGGAGATTCTATGGTTATCATTCATCAGAGGAGTTATTTGTGAAGATATACCTGTATCCCAATGATTTACATTTTTTCTGTCTTGTCTTTCCCCCCCTTGTGTGTCATAAGTCATAACACGTGCAGTAACACATACACTCATATCTGATGGTAGGTAAAGGTAAACTGATAACATGCTTTAATTATTGTAAACCTTCACAATTTTTCAAGATATTATCCACAAGATGTCTCCCGTGCTGCTAATCTACTATTGGTACAGTTTGATCAGAGTAATTTCTTTCTTGAGATATAGTTCGATATAATGCAGTGAGGATTAAGCTTTCATAATGACACACCTTTTTCAGGCTGGTGCTGTTCTCGGGAAAAGCTTACAGCCCTATGAATCACATATTCCCTTCACTCAGTTTCTGGTATGTATCTCTATATGAACTATTCACGCTGTATTATGTTGCATTGAGTAAGTGAACAAGATGAAGTGATTTTCTAGTTTAGTTTGTGCATTTGCTGACTTACGTAGACACAAGCATCTGGTTGTAGATACCTGCTGAATTCAGTTGATCCAATATTATTTTTGCTTTTCCATATTTATATGTTGGGAATAGCGTGGGTGAGTCTGTAATGTACAGCAACCGTCTTGTGAGCAATGTGCTTGGATGTTGTTATAGATATTCTTGTGCTAACACATCCTCATGCATGGGTTTGGTCTTGTGGTATCTCTAATATGTAAACTTTTAAAGTAAAAATTGGAAAGATATTTTTAGGGGGTAGTTACTTAAATTTTTAAATTTAAGAACTATTATCTGTCTCCCTTTAGTAATTAAAAATAAGATTAAGAAGGGGATTGTAATGACGTAATCTTTCTTTCTTTCTTTGTTAGGTTGACTATAACTTATGGCATGGGTCATCTGCACTTGTTAAAGATGAAGTTCCGCCATCCTATGCCAGATTCTTCTGAGAAGAAATTGATTTTCAATAGTCAACAGACAGGGGTGAGTTGACTTGCGTGTCTTAAAATTTCCTAATTCTCTAGAGTTTTCATTTTAACTGACCAAATTCATTTATACTTATGTCTCTAATGGATATTCATAATTCAATGACATAATATTTTTAGGCTGATACAGATGGTGATGCGTGTTTAGGGTCAGCAGTGTGGACATCATCTATGGTCTCATCTGATTGGATGTGGCAACTTCCCACTGAAGTGGATGCTTCATCAAATCACGAGGTTCATTGTCCTAAACGTCAAAGCACATGTGAACTGGAGGGGGATGCTTCTGTGGATGGTTATCTTATACTAGCCCAAACATATTAAATCATAAATTTATCTCATGTATGGCTTTTTTGCTAAAGTTATTGAAATAATTTGGTTTGACAGAGATTCTTAATCAGCAGTTTAAAATGTATTCATCCCTTTCACAAACCCGATCAGATGTGCAAATGGTTCAGTCTCTTGCACCAATCTGGAAGGTAACATATCCATCTGTCTTTGTTAGTTCACTTTACAAGTTATACTTTCTGACAATGAACTAATTAATTGCTCCATGTTGTTTCAGGAGCAGCAGGAAAGGACTGGGATTTATGAGGATACTGTACCTCCTGATCCTGGGAAGCCATTGCCAGAAGTTGTTATAAGAAGTCTTTCTGCTGGTCTTGACTTTGAGAAAAAGTTTTTTGAAATGTGCTGTGAAGCTGAAAGCTTTGCATCTTTTACTTCCTTTGAGGAGTTGAGGTTTGTATGAAGCCATTTTCAGCTCAAGGGCATGCATTCTCTTACATGTTTTGACTAACAACACTAGCCTGCAAATTTTAAATTATTGCAGAGAAACAGACATAATAGGTTCAGCATCACCACCGGCTTCACTATGCAATGATGCCAAATTGCATGAAGAAGGGACTGAGGCAAATCTCAAATTGTTGACTGTTGATGAAATGCAATCAACTGAGATGATTGAAACACAGGGCATAAAGGCATTTTTTCTTAATTTTTTTTAATGAATACCAAATTTTCATGAGATTTTGTGAAGATTCTTACTCTTGAATCTCTTTAAATCTGGTACTGCATGTACTAATTGCACTGATTCTAATCACAAAAGTGGTGCAGATTTTGTCTAGACCCATGCATGTGCTGCCCGTCAATAAATCTGGACATGTAATATATGACTGAGTAATATATTTGACATTCCTAAATTGAATTTGATTGAAGTTACTCCAATAATTTGTTTAATGATGGAAACATCCTTGGACTAGCACTATGAAAAGTAATGTTTTCTGTGCAACTTTAGTTGTTATTATTTTGTTCCAAATATTTACTTATTTCTTATAGTGAGTAATCAAAATTCTTGTGAGAACCTTCTCAGAAATTGGATAAGTGTGTTTGCTCTTTTTTCTATGTTCCCTCAATAAATGAACTATAGAAATATAACCCAATGAAGCTAAAGGGACTATCAGATTTATTATGGCATTATTCAATATTTGACTATCTTTTTATTACAAACCTAGTATGGGTCTCATGCGTTGCGCAAAGTTTGAAAAGGTCTCATGGTTGTTACCGTTTTTATTTTATAAATAGATATATAAATGGTATTTATTCAGAAGTGAACTCTTTCTGAAGGACCTCATGCAGATTTACATTTCTTGTTTTTCAGGCTGCAGATAAGGAAGCACTGGATCTCCTGAAGTGGCTCGCAACTTGTCAAGCGGCAGAGGATATCAACTCTGATGATGAACTTGTTCGTGAAACCATTTTAAGTCCCTTGTTACCTGCTACAACAATTGATAAGGTGCTGGAGAAAGCTAATATGGATTATGAGAGTGAGTCCCAAAAGGAGTGTCAAGATATTCTTGATTCCATTAATGATCAACTTCAGTCGGAGTCGTCAAAGAGAAAGCCACTGGTTTTCTCTAATTTTGATCATCCTGTTGAGTCTTCATCAAACAATATGATTCCTCAAGTTGATGGTTCTGCTGATGATGAATCTTCAAGTCCAAGTGGTGGTTCAGCTGGAATTTCATTTGCAATGGACGAAAAAGGTGAATCCAATTGTTCTTCCAAATACTGTATACTGCAAAATACCAGAGCAGATACTTATAGCAAAGATAACAGTAATAAGGTATGGGGATCTTTGCCATTTTCAATGACCTGCAACAATTTTGAACGTGCTAGCTTACATGTTGCCCATACATCTGAAAGGGAAACTGGAGAATGTGTTGACTTGGTTTATTTGGCTAGAAATGAGAAAGAGAATAATGGCATGAAGAATGGGAATAAAGGTGCTTCAGACTTAAAAGAAGTAGATACACTGGATAATTGCTCTGTGCGGGACTTGATGAGGAGAAAGAGATGTTATCGAGTTGAGCAAACTGACCGTGAATCTGAAATAACTAAAAAACTACTTTTTGATGGGGATGAGAAGCTGACGACTGATGAAGGAGAAACAGAAGTCCAGAAGAGCTGTGTTTTGAAAATGAGCAAACATGATGTAGTGTCTAGGAAATCACCCCTTGTAATTGGCAGTTATGGTGGACCAACTCTCTCTGAGCTGAACAAGTTTCACTCTACTAGTTCTTCTGATTACTCAGGGGTTTCCAGTGGTAGAATGTTTAGGATTGACGGAAGTAAATCTTATGAGCAACATGGTCAGATGAAGTCATGTGAGAACGCTGTGGGTGTGAATACTGCAACTGACATTCAAGTACTGCAATGTGTAAAAAGTGATGAGAAAAACCCAGAGAGAATTTGGGTTTGTGTGAGACTATTGGCATAGAACCCTTTGTCAATGACATGATGGGTAATCACATGGGATTAACTCCTGCCATGGCAGGTAGGAATCCTTGAAGTAATCTGTTCTTGCCAACCTTGTCTGGTTCCCTTTGCCTGTGATATCTGTGTAGTGTCTTTTCGTCGGAAGTTGGAATTTAATTTCACTATGCTAATTCATTTGCTCTTCCTTATACGTTTGTGGGGCATATAGCCTGCTATTCTGATGGTGCTTGGCTTTTAGCGCTTACATAGGAACATTGAAAGGGCCGTGGAATCGTCCACTTTTATGATAGAAACTCGTAGGGTAGCAAAAGTTTGCGGCTTCTCTCTTCTTTGCTCTTGGATCTGGAGAGTTATGTTTTCAAGTGTTTGTTTGTTGTCCATAAAGTGTCGATGAACTAACTGAATCTCAGCTTCCCCCCCCCTCCCCAGAAAATAAACTCCTGAACCTGGAAGCATCTAACTGTAAGTTTGTAAACATAATTTATATTCTAAACTTAGGCTCTTTATAACAGATACGTTTTTCTAGTTTGTTTATTTTCTTCTTGTGCTCTCCACCCTGATTCTGCTGCCTAATCGATGAAACTTAAACTTACTATTACATTTGTCTTTTTGTTGAAGTGAAAGCTCTGGATGATGTTATTCCTGCTTCTGCCAGTGGTTCCCCTAATGAGATGGAAACTTGCAACAAGCATGTTGCCAATAGTACCCCTGATCCTAAAGGGAAGAAGGTCTTGGGTGTTGCAACTTACTATCAAAATGATGGCTCTTATCTGTGCTTATTGAAACCCAAAATTTTGCCTCCTTCTGAGGATAGTGTTCAGAGATGGCTACTTTGTGATGAGAGAGGTATTTGTTAAATCATGTGTTCATGCCAAATAAAAGGAATTAGAACCTGTTTGGAAATACATTAAAGTATAAAAAGTTATCTTGCTGACTCTCATGTCTGAAAGATCAATTGCTTTCTTATTAGAACAAAATTTCAAATTGCAAATGTTTTTTGGGGTTATTGAAACTATCTGAAAGATCTTTTAGCATATTTTGGGTTGTTCTCTGGCCTCTTCTCTTAGGATTTAGCTGAATTTGGTTTCCAGATCAAATGTTCCAAGAAACCGATGAAAAGGAGAAGCATTTGCCTAATTGGAATAGCAGACCTTGTCTTATGTCTAAACATGTCGAAGATGTTGATTCTGAAAAGAAGACTCCATCCATCAGTGGTGGACAAATGAATCTAATTAAAACATGCTTGGATGGCTCACAAGACGGTTCTCAGATTTCAGGCCCTGATGTGAAATCAAAGTCTACTCCCCTAAGTCAAATTGGGTTTCGTGATCCTGCAAGTATTGGCTGTGGCCAGCAATTGACGTTACTCAGTATAGAGGTATCAGAGATCAAGCTTTTCTTAATTCTGTTGTATTTGCATATTTTTTTGTAGTTGTTAGGGTCTTGCGAATTTTCATGTTGAACTTAGGTTGAAGACTTCATATTAGGCATTTGGAGTCAAGTTTTGGTGATTATCAAGGAAGGAAGGAAGAACATATAAGAGTTAATGCCCTTACATTAATGATAGAATATCTATGCTTATATGTATGTTTACATGAGAAATCATGTTATCTCAGCAGAATCAAAAGAATGAAAATTGATGCCAATCGCATTATTATGAACATTCACAAAATATATTCTATTTATTCTTTGGAAGTGACAGATACAAAAATTCCCACTGGGGTATCAAGTGACCTCTCCCGTTACTGATTGGCCATATTATATGTTTACATGAGAGAATCATGGAGGGGAATTATGCTGATACTCTGTCCCTAATCTCAGCATAATCAAAAGAATCAAAACTGATGTCAATCACATTATTACGAATATTCACAAAATATATTCTTTGGAAGTGACGGATACAAACTTCCCACTTTGGTATCAAGTGACCTCTCTGTTACTGATTGGCCATGATATATATGTTTTCATGAGAGAATCATGGAGAGGAATTATGCCGATACTGTCCCTAATCTCAGCAGAATTAAAAGAACCAAAGCTGATGCCAATCACATTATTATGAAATTCACAAAAATATTCTTTTCTTTTCTTTTTTTGGAAGTGACTGGTGCAAAAATTCCCACTGGGGTATCAAGTGACCTCTCCCGTTACTGATTGTGCCTATGTGATGACGGTGATAATTATCATCCATATTATCTGTTTCTTTCTTGGGAGTATTATTTGGTTAATAATTTTCTAGTTTATCACTTATCTGTTGTAACAGTGCCTTTTTTTTTGGGTGAAATGTAACAGTGCTTTTACAATATCTTGTTCAATGCTTTTTAGTGATATTTATTGGAAACTATGGATTTCTTACTCAATTAGATTTATACTTGTAGGAAAAGATCAAAATCTGTTAGATCTTGAGAGTTAGGACAGAAAGAAAGGGGAAGAGAAGAGAAGAGAAAGAGAAAGATAAGGGAGGAGAGAGAGAGTGACTAGAGTCAGAATCTAAACTCTAGAGAAGGAGAGGATATCTTGTTTGAATAATACTCGTCATACCTTCATGGTCTGATCATACAATACTTAAAGGACTAACATTAATAACTGACAGCATAGCTGTCTCAAACTGTCTAATAATTAAAAACAACTTAAAATAGGACAACACATGTAAAACATAAACTGACATTAACTACCCTTAGTCCTTGTGTTTCTTTCTAGAATAAACCAGCATAGGACACTGGACCCTAACAAAATCTTTTGCTTAAGTACAGATTCCTATTTTTCAATCCCTCAAAAAAGTGTGGATTTTTTTTATTTTCTTTTGGAACTATGTTTTCTGTTTGGTCTTGTTCAGTGTCAACTTTGTTCACATGTCCTGGTCAGATCTTTTGTTCACATATGTTGTTTGACCTGCCTTGCATATGCAGGTGTTTTCATGACAGATCAAGAGGAGAACTTTTGACCTGATCCCCGTGTTTGATGATCATCAAACGTTGTAGCTCTTGGTTTTCAAATGATAATGACACTATTGTAGATATTATTGTCCTTTTGCATTGTAAACTAGAACCTTGTCAGAGGTATGGTGAAAGTGAATGACTTCGCATTGCCTCAATTAGAAATTATGTATCTCTTCCAAGTTCAAACTTAGCAAGTGTTTGTGAAATTGGTACCTATGCTTATTCTTAAATTTGTTTGCAGAAATTTTGGGGGCCTATCAGGCTGCAAGGTGTTGGTCTTCACAGAGAAAAAGTACTTGCTAAAAAAAATTTATTAAGATTGTGTCTTCATATGATCCAGATATTCTGATGGGTTGGGATATTCAAGGCGGTTCTCTTGGTTTTTTAGCAGAAAGGGCTTCGCATCTTGTTTAGGATTACTTAATAGTTTATCTCGCACTCCATCTGACTCTCGGACTACTTCTGATGGTACTGAAACGTCTGAAAAAGATATGTCAGAAACTGCCATTCCGGGTACATCTAGTGCAGATGATGTACAAGAAAGTTCAATAATTGAAGATGAATGGGGACGAACACATGCCAGTGGAGTTCATGTGGTGGCAGAATCGTGCTTAATGTGTGGCACTTATCCGTGGAGAATTTAAGCTCTTTGTGTGCCGTTATCTTTTACTCATTATACTCAGTTGATGCTGTGGCTGAAGCTGTATTGAGGAGGAAAGTTCCTTCATTCACAACAAGGTTCTGACCAAATGGTTTTCTGGTGGTCCTGGACGAGCAAGATATCAGTGTGTCAAATATGTTACTAAGAGAGCAAAGCTGAATCTTGAGATATTAAGCCAACTTGATATGGTTATGATAGCATATGACTCTAGCCTGAATTTTCTTTTATGAGTTCTTCAGTGCTCATAGTTTTGATAGTCTTTTGTCGTGGTACTCTGATAGAGCTCTGCTCTAAATATAAAAGCAACAGTAGAAAATAAATGTGAGAGGACAGCAATTGAGGGAAATACTGAGGTTTTGCTATTAAATGCTTTAGAACCGAATCTGTGTTACAAAAAGGAACATCACTAATTCTGGCCAAAACCCTATTTCCTAATACAAAACGGAAAACACAATGAACTGAACAAAACAAAGCAAGACAAGGTCCCTCACTGGTGGTGTTTGAAAGATCAGCACTCCCCTCACTTCTATCCGACTCTCAAAACATAGTTTCAGTGCTCACAAAAACTAGATACTATTAGTAGCAATAAAAAGTGAGAAGCATCGTGTGTCTAGCATGAGTCTAGAGCCACTCTACAACATTATTTTCTCTTTAATCCCCTGAGTTTCCTTTTATAGGTCTGAGTAAAGCCAGCAGCTCTATCATACTCTTTTACGGGAGTCCTTCATATTGTCTGTCTTGCTGCATGGGAATGTCAAATGCGTTTACACTTTATAATAGCACATTTTTCTCGCTAGTCATACAATCTAGTTTATGTCTCATTTGATTCCTTATTAGCTTCATCAAAACTAACTTATTGGTCTGAAATAAGTTGCAAATTCATTTTGATCATTTTTATTTTTGTTCTTTTTTATGCTTTTGATTTCGATGTTTGTGATTCTTAATCATCTTTATTTCCTGGTGGGTTATGCTGATTTATTTTGTTTTCATAGGTAAATCGAACATCAGAACTTGCTCGTATTTTTGGTATAGATTTTTTTTCTGTTCTCTCCAGAGGTTCACAATATCGTGTTGAATCAATGTTTCTGAGGTTGGCACATACGCATAACTATCTTGCCATCTCTCCTGGAAATCAACAGGTTTGCGCACTATTTTCCCTTCACAACTTCTCTATTTGTGGATTCATATTGATGCTTTGATGTGACATGTCAGTATGTTCCCATCATAGACCATATTATCCTGCGTATTTTGTTTTAAGAAGTTTGGAGCTCTTTTCTCGTAACTGAATGATAAGAGCAGGATGTGGTGAGCGAGTAAGGCTAAATCTTTGTTAGAATGTGATAAAAAATCTGAAGTTCACATGCTAATAAAGCCAAGGAGGGTCTCCAAATTATAATAAGAATTCGATCATGAGGTGACTCTTGCAGTACGTCATACACCTGTTTATAATGCAAAGAGGAATAGGAACTAACTGTAAAGCATAACTGACACATTCCTAAGCCTAAGACACGATACTGACAATGACTTATCAAAACTGAAGCTGCAGTGGCTTATAAGGCCCTTAATACGCCACCCCACACAATCTTGAATTAAAAGTAAAGTGGGAAACGTAATCAACGGGCCCCTTTGAATGGCTAAGTCAGACCTCTCTCCACACTCCCCTCTTCTTCCGTTAGTATGTGTTTCACATGGTAGTCTATCACTGAAAAATGACTTCTGTCATATGCTGGTCCAGTTCTTACCCATCCCTGACGTGTTTTGCGAATTCAGCTGTTGCAGTTTTCATCTTGCCATGTGACATTGTATTTGTGTTATAAGAAACCCTCAGAATAACAAAACAGCACCGAGCACAATGAAATGATTGGTCCTTAGATGAAGTTTATGTGAGAATTTTTTTTTTATGCACATAATTATATTCTTCCTTCACTTGACTCATCATTGTCTCATTTAAGGTTGCTTCTCAACCTGCCATGGAGTGCCTGCCCCTTGTGATGGAACCAGACTCAGGATTTT
>NW_021634334.1:0-47732 GCF_004799145.2 Neltuma alba | reverse complement strand
GGACTTTACATTTAGAGTTGAAGAAAAAGAAAATTATTTTTTAAAAATATTAAGATTTTTTTACTGTATTAAATGGGTTTATTACCCTTCATAATTTGTTTAAAAATATTTTATAAATTGACGCTGAGCGGGGTAAAGGTAATTCATAAGTGAGACAATCCTATATTAATTATTAGACAGAGCAACAATACAAACATATAGTCTCTTTTACTACTGCGAGTGAGACGATCATTACCCTATCTGTATCGGTCATTAATTTTTTTTTAAAATAATGAGGGGAATAATAAATACTCCCTCCGTCCTATATATAAGCTTTATTTTTGAAGAGAGTTTGATCTAAAATATAAGCTTCATTTTTTTTAGTTTATCAGAGTATTTATTACTTTTTTTCTCCTATTTTGCTTTTAGTTGACTGTATTTAGTACTTCCTCTCTCACTTTAATATTACTTTCATAAATTTTTTTCATCATTTTTTTCATTTATTGCCTCTCTCATTTATTCTCTTAATAAATAAGAGCAAATTTTTTTAAAAACATTTCTGACTTATTTATTATTTTTAACTAATTTTAACTGTTAGTTCCTTAAATGTGATTTAGTTATTTAAAGCTTATATATAGGATTGGAAGGAGTACACTGTTACTTGTGAATATGGCTTATTCTTTCTTTTCTCAATGCACGAAAGTTTTTTATTTGCATTATCAGACAATATTTAGGTCAACTTTTTTATATTTGTGTTAAACTCACCAATCATACATAGTGCCTGTTTGGTTAAGCCATGAGAGCTCAAATAAGCCTGTTTGAATCTAAATAAGTGATTATGAAGTATGTTTACCCTGTTTGGATAATTTTTACGAAATCTTAATAAATTGTGATTTTACTTTTCTATTGCACTTTTAGGATAAGCACCAAAAAGTAACTTGTGCGTTTGAAGAATCTCGGTCAATTTTTACCAACTGAATTTTCTCTAATCTACCCATTCCATGCTCTTTTGAAAATCTCTCCCCAAATATTATATTAGTAATATTTATTAAATTCATGCCTTTTTAGTAATTATACATCCATAAGTGATTTTAGTAAATGAAAACTAAACATAATCACAATTATTAAAATCACTTATATAAAAATATGCAAATAAAAATCACAATTAACCAACTTCACTTATAACCAGTCCCACTTATAAAATTCATGATGACTTAAAATCACAATTGTTCATCACTAGTCCAAATGGATACATAGTTGTGTATTCTATTTTTAAAGTATTGTAATTATACAATAAATTCACATAAAAAATAGAATATGTGAAGTGATTAGAAAACTTGACATAATAAATGTAGGATATTTAATGTAAGTATTTTTTTTGCTTTCTCAAATATCTAAATACATGAATGAATCAAAAAGGATGTAGAGACATTTACCCATCTATTTTAGAGATGGATTAATTCAGAGATGAAAGGGAAAAGCATGTAATAATTCAAAATTTCAAATTTTGGATGTGCATAGTCTATTATGCCCCTAGCGAGAAGATATATATGGCCAATGGGGGATTGAATTTGGTGATTAATTGATAGAGAGAGTAAAGGTGCAGATTCATATGATTAGTTGCAAAATTGGGGATAATGAAAATTGGAGTGCTGCTCTATGATTGCTTCCTCTTTTTTAGCTAAGAATTGAATTGTACAATCCTCTCCTTTTCACTTACCCATAATTCATCTAATTCTTTAATATAATCCTACGATATTAACATTTGAGATAGACACGATCCTATATTTTTTTTATAAGCTACACTTAAAAAATGTTTCAAATGTTAACTACTTTTTTTTTTTTTAATTTTTGCCTCCATTAGTTGCATCATCGCATTAATTACATATCTATTTACTCACTTTCTCACCCACACTTTCTCCATAAATAAGATATTTTTAAAATAAAATACATTTTTTACACATTTATTAACTTTAATCAATTTTAACTAATTTTTTAATCTATGATTATTTATATCTTATACTACTTTCTGTTCTTGATATACGAGTGAATTAAAAATCTAGTTAATTATAAATGCAATACCCTAATTCACTTTGTCTTCAATATTGATCAATTTTAGTACCCTCAATCATTCTCTATAGTAATTGCACATGTTAACAAATTTATATCAACAAATAATTTAAATGGATATGATTAACAATGGTATCTTAGATTAGACAATATCAATTTATTATAAATAACTAAATTAACTAATTTTTTTAATATCCATAAATTAGTTATTCAACTCTTATATTAAAGACCGAATGCAGTATATCAGAGTAAAAAACAAGTGTACATGAAAAATACTTATATTAAATTTTAATTTTTCATTAATATAAGTAAGTAATTATTGACTGGGGTTTTTTGATTTAAAAAAAAGATTATCGACTGGGGAGAGACAATTATAGTTGGAAATTAGAATAATAATGACTTGTTAATTAGTGATAAAAAAGAGAGGCACAGATTTTGGGCTGAATAATGATGATGATGATAATGGAAATGTATATTTCAATTCTTGACCAATGAACAATTTTTTTCTCTCGTGTTAATCAGACGAGACAATTAAAGTTGGAAATTAGAATCCAAGGGAAAGCTAAAAGAAACCATTGATAGATGGAACAAGCATAGGTTTACTTTTTGTGTATCTTTTTCCAAACATGGAAATTTATGGAATTCCTCACTTCCAGAATGTGAGGCTGAGGAAGAGGGAGGAGTTGAATTTCCCTGCACGCCTACTTTATCTTTGTTTGGTAAGCTGCTTCTCTCAAATCGATAGGAAATCCCACTGTACGTACACATGCAAGTTTCTCACAGTGTTTTGAAATGGCACTAGTCCCTCTTTCATGATTAACTGAATATTCCATGATTAAATTGATCAAAAGCTTAATTTACATCAACTGAATTGATAGTGATTAAATAATGTACCTTTTTTTAATTAATATACTATTTAAAATATATATTCATTAATATAGATAGATAGAGAGATCGATGTTGACAATGATTGATCTCTTGCTTTAGAGTTTGGTGTGTGTGGAGATGGATGTGTGTGTGTGTGTGTGTGTGTGAGAAGAACTAAACAATGTGGAGAGAGATCGCCAAATTGGCAAAGCCACGTATTTTTTCTCAGTGAGACTGCTTGGCTTGCACACGAAGGGGGCGGTTTCTTCAAGTGCTAATATATATGGAAATAAATGTAGCCAAGTGATTCATGAAATGAACCCTATAGTCCTATTTTTACTATGAAGCATTGAAAATGAGAATAAGAATTGACATTGAAATTTAAAATTTTTTTTAAAAAAAGAATATGTGTTTAGTATGAATTATTACTTATTACTTGAAATTAGACAAATCTATATATGCAGGATTAGGGGGAGGTGGTAATCTCCAATCCTACTTATACAAGATTGCTTAATTTCATAGAACAAGAAATTACTCATATTAAACACTTTTTAATATATTTTTCCATCCATCATCACAATCTTTACTCCTCATTTTTAATGTTTCGTATAAGATGGAACTTAAATGTATATATATAGCTCCCAAAAGAATGATTGCTTTTGTGCATGCGCAAGGCTAGCTTATAACACACACACACACAAACATATATAGAATCATAACTTCGATACAGTTGTGAAAGTGATGATCAATTTCAGCAGGTTGTGCATATGTGCGTGTGCGCGCATGTTTGTTCTCGAGAACTGAGGAAAAATGATAACAGACAACCTTGTTCCACACACTCTGATGAGTCCGATGATGGAATAAGGGTTTTCTTCAGAGTTTAATATGATCATGGTACCTGCGATGAATCAGAAACGCATCCGCATACAACCTCTCAAGCATCCTGTTCCTATCTATCTTTCCACTTTGCCCTCTCTCGCCATCTCTTGTTTCTATTTTCAAGTTTGTTCTCTCGTTTGCCTCGGGAAACATATAAAGTCTGCATCAACCTCTCTTTTTTCATTTGATTCATGAGAACTTTAAAATTACACTATGCTCTCTCCCATCCTGAATGTATGAGCTAGTTAAATGGTTTATTTTCAATTTAAATTTAAGATTCTAATTCATTTTATCTCTTTCAAATTCTAAGTTTATAAATAAACTGTCGATATTAATTGCACATGTTTAGAAAGTTTCTATTAAGGAGTAATTCCAACGCAAATAATTAAAGAGGGTATTTTAAAATTAACACACATTTTTTCACAAATAAATAACTTAAAACTACACGAATTTCTTTTTGGACTCACAAGAAATGTCAAATGGAGGATCAATCAAATTATTGATTAAAAAATCCATCAAATTAATTAGTAATAAATGACATTAACATTTGCTGCCTTCTTGTAATAATGTTGGACATTAAATTTGGTTACAGAGGTACAGATTTTCAACTTTGCAGTTTGATTGGCAGTACTCTTTGGATAAGGAAAAATTAAATGACATCAGCTTAATTAATTTTCTTCATTTTAAAGATAAGTGGCTTCGATAACACGGAACCATCTTAACTACATGTTGCTATCTTATTAATTGAACACAATGATGATATCTCATCAATGATTAACAATATTCCAGGATATTGATATTTTCAATTGTCGAACGTTGATGTTTCATGAAATTAATAATGGCTTTCAAAGGTTCGAACGCAACATGACGCATCTGGGTAATGTCAAACATTAATTGTGACTTTTGATCTTTCTTTTTATACGAATAAATTACCGTAAATTCTTCAGCCAATGAAAAGGGATGAATCCAAAGGCAACTGGGTTTCATACTGATTGATGATATATCCACATAAAGTTGTTTTCTGATAGTGATTACAATGGATTATATATAGAGATTTGTCAGTTGATGTAGAAAATTTACATCTCTAATTTTAGGAAACATTGATGTTGAAACCCTAATCGACTAATCAAAAGTTTCGCAAAGAGCATTAAATATTTAAAACAATAATGTCTTCTTGTTATTGAACACTTACATTATGAGTGTTCTTGATCACAACGTAACCATTACGAATCCCATATATTACATAAAAAAATTTTCAAAAATTGATGTTGAAACCCTAATCGACTAAGCAAAAGTTTCACAAAGAGCATTAAATATTTAAAACAATAATGTTTTCTTGTTATTGAACACTTACATTATGAGTGTTCTTGATCAAAACGTAACTATTACGAATCCCATATATTACATAAATTTTTTTTTTAAAAAAGAGTCATATTGTTATCAGCAATTAATATTATCTTCTGTCCTAAATATAAGGACTAATCTGTAATGTAATTTACACTACAGACTAATTTTTATATTTTTTGGAGGCAGCAACATAACTTCCCAAAATTTTTCTCTGAGTGCTATATGCATGTAGATACATTGATATGTATATAAATTATGAGGAAATTGACCAGCAATTATTTAATTTTCTGACCCAAAAAGTTTCATATATAATAGCCCGCCCAGGGGACCAAAAAAAGAAAAACACGATTTTATCCGCTATTAAATTCATTCACCAATCACAATGAAAATCAAATCTTTCGCAAAACTTTACCAACATATTATATCATTCACATACTACACTACAAACAAACCCCCCCCCCCCCCACACACACACTATATAGGCTTATGCATTATGTGAAGTTTGATGAAAGAGTCATAGTATACATAATTTGTTTGGTAAAAAAAAAATTATACAGAATTTGTGAAGAGTATGACTTGCTATATTATATTTATACAAAAGTTTTGGTTACTGCAACAAATAGTTCAGCAACAAGTTTTAAAATTTCCCTCAAATAACTGATTTTTGCGGAATTAATACCATCTTTGTAAATTATATGGAAAAATTACGTGAGCTTGCATGTGTATCACTCACCATGACTGCATTCTTGTCTCACAGAAATTTAGTTGGGATCTTACAGAAAAATTTTCATGCATTTATAGAGATACTTCCTTGTTCCCTAAATTAAAATAACTTGAAGCTACAGTACTATTTGGCCAATGTAAAAATTAAAGGGGGGGAAAAAAGGATTAAGTAATTAAGTACCAATTTTCCTTAAAGATGGTTTTGTAAACCATCATAATCATCCTAATACATTACCTCAATTAGAACGCCGAAACAGGGAGACCGGCCTGATAATTAACAATTTTTAGACGGAACCTACGATATTCATATATGGATTAATAAGGAGTTAGATGAACTAAACGTTGAAGGCATGCCGTTCATCTGTTAACATTTCCCCAAGAATCCCCATGTTAAACTACCTACCATTCACACACACACACACACACACACACACACACACACACACATATATATATATATAAAGTTTGATTTGTCAAAGAGAATATTTGCCCCTCAAATAGTGAAATTACTCACACACACACACACACCCCGAGTAGAGTGACGAAGGGTTATTTTAATTAATATTATCATACTATACAAAAAGCATTATGCATGAGAGTGATTTTTCCCTTAAAGGTATGTATAAAGAATTACCACTTCTGATCCTTAATATAAGAGTTATTTTGACTTTTAATTTAATCATAAATATGAGATCCTAATCTATTTTGGGTGTGTTTGGATGAAACCAAACCGTGGTTTAGAAAATTGATTTTGGAGAATAGATTCTGGAGAAAATAGATTCTGTGAAGAATAGATTTTGTAAAAAAGTGATTCTGAGAAGTGAGAGTGTTTGGATAGTTGTTATCAGAAGCACTTTTTATATATACAAATTACTAAAAAAAAAGACATAAGTTAATATGATAATTACAGAAAAAATAGATTTTATGATATATTTTAATTTGAAGGAATAAAATTGTTAATAATATGTTTTTTACCAACATAATTAATAATACATAAGATAATATGATTAATATATAATTAATGTTTATATATATTTATAAAATATAAGATTAAATATATTTATAAAAAAATATGTTTATAAAAAAATAACAAGATACATATCATATAGGCCCTCACACTCTCCCTTTTTTCTCCAAAAGCAAAAAATTTCTGCTTTTTCCAAAACCACGGTTTGCCCAAAACCAGTGGGTGTTTGGGTGACTTATCACCCAAACCATGGTTTGGGTCCCCAAACCATGGTTTGGGGTGTCACCCAAACGGAGCCTTTGTCTCTTATATTTAACTATTTTTTTTAAAGTAGTCTTTGTAGTAATTACATACACATGTTAAAAATTCTATCAAACCATAGTTCTAGCTAATACACATGATTAGTAAGAGTATTTTAGGAAAGACAATACTTATTTATTACAAAAAAACTAACTTAACAAATTTTCTTAATTAACTCAAATTAGTCAACTAGCTCTTATATTAAGGATTGGAGGTAATTTTTTATTTTTAATTTCGATACAAGTGATCCTTAATTTTGGTTATTTAAGAATATAAAATATACTCCTCCGGTCCTTAATGTAAGACCCATTTAACTAATTTGATTAGATTAAGGAAGTTAGGTAAATTAGATAATTATAAGAAATGTGACACATTTTTCTTAAAATATCATAATCATCTTTCTTAATACCCTCTCTTACTTTTCTACTTAATTCTGGTTGAGGGAGTATCCATAGGGGTAATTTAGAGAAAACTGATAAATATGAGAAATGGGTCTTATATTTAGGACCAAAACCAATTTAACAATTAGGTCCTATATTAAGGACCGGCGGAGTATATATCAAAGAAGGAAAAAGCCCTAGGATTTGAGTGGTCCATTTTTTTAAACCCTCATAAAAATGAATACGCATAAGTGGACACCGTTTAATTTACACACAAACTTGCCTATCTTTCTCTAGCTCCTCCCATTGTTTCTCACCATAGCTAGCTACACTACTTTTTCTTTTACCCTTTTGGAGTTTAACCGATTCTTAACTTATTATTCATTTTTTTCCTTTTTTGTTGGTGCAGAAGCGCATTCATGAACCCCTTTTCTTTTTATTCATTCATCTTATATCCCTTTTGCGCTAAAAAGCCCTCCCCCACATCAGACACACTTTGCTGTGCTTTGCAAACACATAGAAAACAATTAAGCTCCTTCATCAATATCCTATCCTATCTCTATCTATATATATATTGTTCTACATCTATATACATCGATCTGGTGTTTGAAAATTTTTCAGTTCAGAAACTACCTACAATGAACACTAACCACAATAATATTCATCACCCCCTCTTCACCACAAGTGTTAAAAATTGTCATCTTGAGAATATGGGTTCTCTTCAGCCCCCGATCTCTTCCACTTCTTCTTCATCTTCAGGTTTTTTCATCAGTGATATGTTTGGGGTCAACTTGGAACGAGAAGGAGAAGAAGGGGAGGAGGAAGAAGAAGAAGAAGAGCTTGGAGCTATGAAGGAGATGATGTACAAGAATGCCGCTCTGCAACCCGTCGACATCGACCCTTCCACCATCCGGAAACCCAAACGGAGGAATGTCCGGATCAGCGACGACCCACAGAGCGTTGCCGCCCGCCACCGCCGTGAGAGAATCAGCGAGAAGATCCGCATCCTCCAGAGACTCGTCCCCGGCGGAACCAAGCTCGACACCGCCACCATGCTCGACGAAGCCATTCGCTACGTCAAGTTCTTGAAGAGACAAATCAGGCTGCTCCAACCTCCACCACCACCCCAGCAACAACACGGCAACAATATGAGCACGATCTCCACCGGCAATTCCACACTCGCCAATTGGCCTTTTACAGCAACCACACTCCCCGCCGCCACCGGCGTAGGGTTCAACGGTGGTGACAGCTCCTCGGGGTTTAACCATGAGGTAATAAGTGAATAATTAGCTAGCTGGCTAGCATGATGTCGATTACAGTATAAATATATGTAAGCAAAGTAAAAAATCAAACAAGTAATAATTATTAATTAATATTGTTTGAAGGGGCGGGGGGAGATGAAAAAGGTTGTTAGGATATTCTTGACTGAAGAGGGATACGTATTATACAGCCATATATATATAATAGAGGGAGTGATGTGTGTTGAGTTTTAATTTGTAAGTTGGCCGGAAAGTTTGTTTGGCCTACCTTTTTCCCTTGAGAAATAAAATAAGCAGTGACGTGTGATCACGAGGCATTCAATTAAATAATCATTATATATATATGTATACATATATATGCGTGCCAATATGAAAGCTTGATCTGTGAAGGTGTATAATTGCTTCAATACACGCTTGCTGCTGCAGCAGGCGTGTGTGGGTGGCTGATACATTGTACTCTGCTCAGACGACAAGATGACAGTACTATGTATGTTTGTGAAGACTGATGTTGAAACTTAGGATTATGGTTTGGGTGTCTTCGAATCTTCATATTATTGAGAGAGAGAGAGAGAGAGAGAGTTTCATATATGGTGTTTGGAAGCTAAGAAATCCCTAAAGGGATGAGAAAAATTAAAGTGATGAAGTTATTAGGCCAAACGCGACTTTAAAGCTGAGATCTTTATCGGCTTTTCCATTTAGAACTGATTGATACATTCTGCATATATACATATATATATATATAGAGAGAGAGAGAGAGAGTTCTGGGTCTGGTTATGCAGGGATCTGTTTCTGGGTTTGGTAAATTATTTGCATCTCTCGACACACACTCACATGTCTGTTTCGTGTTATGCTTTATGGCTTAATAGTGGGAATGGGAACGATCATGACACTAACGCTACGATTGGTACGGAATACTAAAAATGAGAGATAAAGATTGGGATTAGATCGAAAACATATGTTAAAATGATACTTAGTATGAGTGATTTCTTATCACATGGGATTAAGCAATCCTATATACTACCTCCGGTTCTAATTATAAGAGCCAGTTAACTAATTTGAGGAGATTAAGGAAGTAAGTTGAGTTAGTTATTTATCCTAAATAGGTGTTATTTTTCCTAAAATATCATTACTAATCAAGTCTATTGATTAGAACTATCATTATTAGAAGGGTTATTTAAGAAAAAAATGTATAAATATGAAAGCAAAATAGATAGGGGTCTTATATTTAGAACCAAAATAAAAGTCAAATAAGGTCTTATATTAAGGAACCGGAAGTAGTAGATAGGATTGAAGAATACCACCTCCTCTCATAGTATTCCCCAATCTCACATATATGGGTTTTTCTAATACCAAATATCATATAATTACTCATACTAAACACTTTTTTAATATAGTTTTACACTTTCAATCTCAATACTATCCCTCATTTTTAATGTTTCGTATCAAACGGGACGTAAATGTAACTAGGAAAGAAAAAGTATATATGGTATACCAAAAACTTGGATTCATCCAATGCCTAGAGTAGCATGCGAACTGATCGATGATAGAGGAGCATATACATAATTGTAAGGAATAAGGTCTCACTTATTATAATTAATGAGCGTGTTTTAGGCTTAAGCTTTAGATGTTTCTTGTTTCTTCTCGTATAAAATCTACATCTATATGATCAGTACAATAATATATATATATATATATATATATATAAACAATAATAGTTACACAAGCATTTGTATATAGGGGTGAAAACAAACTAGGTCAAGCCAGGCTTCACCCTTAACAGGCCCGGCCTTTGGTGAGGCCTGTTGGCCTGAGTCTGGCCTGCAGCTTGTGAAAGGTTTTTTGTTCAGCCTGAGCCTGGCCTGACCTGTGGCCTGTTTTTTTTAAACAAATTTCAAACACATATAAATCAATTTAAAATTATAATGATTCAACCCAACTTATCTAAAATACAAACAGAAAATATGAAATTATCAAATTAACACAATTTGTAAAACATATCCCTTTAGACCCAAAAAAAAATCAAATATGAAAAATTATTAGAAAACATAATTTCACTCTGGTATAAAAATATCACTTTATCCCATCTCTAGTATAAAAATTAGTTGATGATTAGATCTAGTTTAAAATATTAAACATCCTTAATCCCTTTTATATTTTAAATTTATCATTTGTTCAAACTAATTTACATTTATTATAATTTATTTATTTATTTAAATTAATTAAGCAACTATTATAATAAGAATTAGATTGAGCACACATATATACAGTCTACAATATAATAGATCAATTCTATATATATATATAGATATATATATTTTATATAAGATTAACATGAAAAGCATGATCAAGTAAATGAATGATACTTTTATTTTTTTTAATGTACTTATGTTTTCTTTCTCCGTTTAAATATGTGTCATTATACACACATCAATTATTTTTATTATAGAGAATTATTTTTATTATAGAGAATGGAAATGAAATGAAACGTGTAATGAGTTCTGGATAACACGTTTATGTGAGTGGAGTTTTTTTAATTAACCAATCAAAATAGCAGATTTCTTCTTGTCCATTTATAATTTTAACCTTAAAAAAAAAGGATAACAGGCCCAGGCTGCCTGACAGGTCTAACAGGCTTACTATCAAGCTTGAGCCTAACCTGATAAAGTAAACAGGTCTTTTTACAGGCTTGAGCTTGTTCTAATATCTAAATAGATTAGGCCAGGCCAGGCCACAGGCCGCTGGCCTATTTCCACCCGTATTTGTATATATAGTTATATAAAGAGATGATTAATTACATCTAGCTAGCATTCTAAGAAAAAAAGTGAAATGGCTACCTAGCTACCAAGCTACTCCTCCGGTCCCAAATATGATCAGTACAATAATATATATATATATAAACAATAATAGTTGCATAAGTATTTGTGTATAAGGGTCTTATATTTAGGACCGGAAGAGTAATTCACATCACTGATTAGTTGGTCAGTTCATTTTTATTTTTACAAAAAAAGTCGTAAATTCTATCACTAGTTCATTATTTTTTTTAGTGATATGGATATTTGTTTAGAATAAGTGAAGGCAATTAATCTTCTAGTATGGGGATACCTTGGTTTCAGATATTAGTCTTATTTATTACTCCCTCTGTTTCTTATTATAAGAGACATTTGATGCTCATGGCATGTTCCAATATATAAAAGACACTTAAAAATTGTCTATATTTTTTTTGTATTGATTTCCTATTTTACCCCTATTTATTTTGTCTCTAACTCATACTCTCTCTTCCTCCTACTTCTCTTTCTTCTAATAATTTAATTGTTCTCTCTCATACTCTCTCCTTATTAATGGGGGCATTGTTGGAAAAAATATTATACTTTTTGCATATTAATTGTCCTCAACTAAATTTAACTGTTTTTTTTTATCAATGTAATTTGGTTATTTGTCTATTATAATAAAGAACGGAGGGAGTATATCACTGGAATTTAAAATTTTTTTTATGAATGTACAATATTATGGTTCATTTATTAGTGTGTAAACTGTTAGTATCTTCTAAAAAATGTGTATATATATTAAATAGAAATAAAATTAGAAAGTAATTGAATCTTTTTTTTTTTTTATCTGCTGGCTAACAATCAACGAACATTGATATATGCTTATGATGGTGGTACGGTGAAAATTGTGTGCTCAAGATTGTTCAAGAGATTGTTTTTTTTAATCAAACTAATTAATTATGTACTTATCTAATCTTATTTATAAGTCACATTTTTTCTCTACTTATAAGTAGGACCAAAAGATTAATTATACTATGAGATGTGTTCTTCGCATTTTTTTTTGTTGCCCACCCAGTTCACCGGAGTTTTGCTCCGACTACATCTGGATCCGACCCGTGTCGCGCACCTGGTTGTGGTGGATGAGTCTCCCAATGGGGATTTCTGCATATACTGAGGCTCGAACTCGAGACCTCGTTTAAGCGGTATCAAACCACTTACCACTTGGATCAACTTCTATTGGTTGTTCTTCGCATTTAATCACAAGGCAAGATCACATTTTTTTGTGTGGACTGCCTTCACCTCTCGGCCCAACTAATAATTACATGCCAAAGTAGTTAGGTTTCAGTTCAAATAAAAATTGAGTTTAGTAGAAAAGACTAATCTCTTATAATGTAACAAATTAATATTTAAATTCTTGCTGGAAAAAGTACTCATGTTCAATGAAAAAAAGTTTCAGCTCAAAACATTAAATTCATTTGAATTGCGGCTCCCTTTATTATCTTTGAAATAATATTCTTCAAGTAAGGTTTTGCATACAGGGTTTTGCATGCATATTAGAAAAGTATATTGATAGACTAAATTATGATAAATTATTTAAGAAAAATCAGTGAAGGGTGTCTTTTTTAAAATTTTACTGATTAGAAGGATGTGAATTTAGATATTATATACTTCCTCTGTAAGAAATTCGGCAGTATAAACTCACACTTTTTGTGGATTAAAATATATCAGAACTAACCAATAAAATTTTCAAATAAAAATTTTTCACTGATTTTCTTTAAATTATTTAATAGCACTTGATTAAAATATTCCTCATTTTTGTTTAATTGTTGGCACAAACATTTGCTCTGCCTACCAGCGTATTCTTATAATTAAGTGGTTGACTATTAATTAGTGATGATTACTGATTATAATATTGGGGTCCTAATTGTAACTTTTGCAAATGGTAATCAAAACATTATCTAATGAATAGATCGTAATTCTATAATTTAATCAAAGAATCACTCAGATGAGTTTCAAGTGGTGGAGCCAACTCACCCTATAAATGGACAAACTAATTGTCGGTTTGACCCAACCAAAAGGAATGATATTTTATTACGAGAATTGATCATACACCTTCCGATTTTATATATAAGAAAATTTTTTTTATTTCCAAAAAAAACTAATAATCTCTTTAAAATTTTTAGGATCATTTTTTTAATTTTTGTTTCTATTAGTTACTAGTTGTTGTATTAATTATTTTATTTTCTGTACTCACTCTTTCTATAAATAAGAATGTTCTTGGAAAATAATTTTGTCTCTTTACATATTTATTTTATTCGTGTTTGTGGTTTGCCCATTTTATTTTATTTTTCCAGCTCTATTCTCTTTTCCTTGTCCAACACATACGTTGACAAAGACAAATGTTGTAATTTATTATCAAATTTGAATCTTTAAATAAATATATTATTTGAAAAGTTGATATAACAAAGAGTTTTTTTACATTAAAAATTCACTAAATAGTAAATCAAAATTCAAAGAGAAAACAATAGCTGTAAAAGAAAAGAATTTAAAAAGCGAGACAACGACAAAAAGTTGATCAAGGAGCAAGAGGCATGGTCACAGCAAAAACGATCTTTTTTTTTTTTTGTGTGCCGACGATCTTCTTTTATTTATATCACTAATTCATAGTATTCATAAATTAAATACGCTAATATTAATAGTAGCATATTATTAGACAGATTCCAGGTGTTTTAGTAAGGTAATTTTTTTTTTTTCAAATAAAGAGGCAAGACAAGCTTGGAAATTACATGACAAAGGTCAGAAACGCCAAAGCAAATACAAACAAACCAAAATTAGCCTAAATCTAATACAATTTGTTCTGAGCAAAAGGTGTTGTAATATTATATATTATTTTTAAATTAATTATAATTTAAAAAACTGATGTATATTGTATAGTTTTTAATGCTCTTTTCGATCCTATTTATAAGTTTTAATTTGAAGCTTATTTTAACATTTAATGTATTTTTTAATTTTTTAATTATTTATTCTCTCTTATTTTTCATACTTCACTTATCACATTTAATCATATATTCTTTTTTTTTTTAATTTATTATAAGAATATATTTAAAAATTAAAAAATATTTTTAACCTATTTATTATTTTTAACTACTTCTAATTAATTATTTATTATTTTTAAATTAGTTATTTAAAGTTTATGATAAGCACCGGTAACTAATATATATATGTGTGTGTGATTTTTTTGAGATGCCTAGATCAGTTAAATAATTTTTAATTTAAAACATAAGGTTAATAATTGTGCTTGGGGGTCGTGGTGTTCACAAATCACAACTTCTCGCATGAGTCAGGAGTCAGGAGTCAGGATTTGGAAGTTTGTAGAAGAGTCGCTTCTACGAATTGACCACTTAGACCTCCGTCTTCGATCCCAATTACACCAATGTCCCCAGTTCCTTCGTACTTCCCTGTACTGAGAGGGTCTCCTTCTCTCTCTGTTGTTTTCTTCCAACTCCAAACCGCTCACCAGTCCCCACCTTTCCACAGATTTCATCACTTTCACCGCCACGACATCTTCCTCTTTGACTCTTGAATTTGACCATCGATCCGTTTCATCCTATCTTACAAATCGTTGTGTTGAACTTGAATGTGTAATGTGTTCGTTGTGGCGGATGATTTGGGACTATGAGTGTTTTGAATCGGAGCGTTTCAATCACCACAACGCCGTCGTTCAATCGAAGGTCTCTCGGTGTTGCGAGTCCTAAAGCTAACCGATGCAGACGGCTCGGGCTCTCCCGGTGGTTTCACTTTCACGCGCTTGTGATTATAGGGTCTCTAATTTCATTCTTTGTTGCCGTTGGTGGAGGATATGTGTACTTACTTCCTCACCTTAGTCACACCATCTTTCAAGGCCAGCGTGTCTCTAACTTTAACGGATCGTTAAAAAGCTGTGATGTTTATAAGGGAAGGTGGGTCCGGGTGCCGCCTTACCCATTGTACAATGCGTCAGAGTGTCCTTTTGTAGAACAAGGATTCAATTGCTTTGCTAATGGACGGAGAGACATGAGTTATCTTAATTGGAGGTGGAAACCCAGTGATTGCGATCTTCCGAGGTTTGATGTAAGTAATGTTTTGGAAATGTTTCGAGGCAAGAGAATTGTTTTTGTTGGCGATTCTATGAGTAGGACTCAATGGGAATCACTGATATGTATGCTGATGGCTGGGGTGAAGGATAAACGGAGTGTCTATGAAGTAAACCAAAATGAGATATCGAAGAGAATTAGATTCTTAGGTGTTCGGTTCAGTGCCTTCAATTTCACCATTGAATACTTTCGATCGGTTTTCCTGGTGCAACCGGGTCCGGTACCTAAGCATGCGCCAAAGAGGGTTAAATCAACACTTAGATTGGACAGATTAGATGATATAAGTGACCGATGGGCTGATTCTGATGTTCTTATATTCAACACTGGGCACTGGTGGGTGCCGTCTAAACTTTTTGACGCGTAAGTTCCTTTCTTTGTTACATTCAATGGCCACTTAGTGTCATTATGTTTATGGACATATTTGATACAATAATTGTTTCTTCTGCTGTTTATTGCTTCGCTCTTATTTTTCTTAGTTATCTTCCGCCAATGCAAAACTTTCTTAGCTATTTATTTTAATGGCTCGTGGTATCCATCATTATTTTTCCTAACCTCATCAACATGATTCTGTAGCTTTTAAATGCTATTGTTCAAGAGGGTTGAAAGTAATGTTTGTTGAAGTTCTCCATGATGCAAACCAGAGCTGCAAAAAAATTCTGACAAATTGCTGCTAATAGCAGTTAAGTATATTTTTAGATGTTGGGGTGATTGCTGCCTTTTTCCATGATTGTCACAACTCCTTCCTGCAGTAATGTTCACATTCAAGAGACTTGACAATTGAGATGAATGAGACTTTTATTCACTTGAGTATACAATTGAGATGAGTGAGACTTTATTCACTTGAGCATTGATTTTATTCTGTCTCACTTAGATCCTTGGTCATGTTTGTTATAGCTACTGAATATGAGGCATGTCTTTAACACCAAAAGAAAATAAGCATAAAAAAAATTTTGAAAGGAAGGTTGGGGTCTAGCTTTCGCCCTGATATTATACAATGGTGAGTCTTGTTGAAATTATATTTTATTTACTATCCTCTGTTTCAATTTAAAGCTGAAAGACTTTTTCTTGGGTGAATATAATTTGTAGTGCATATTTTTATAAAATCAGATTATGATTTATGTTTGTGATGCTTGACGTGTATTTTCATCCGCCGAGATCAGTATGGTTTTTAATTTTGTTTATGCCTGTGTATTTATCTGTTTCCATCAGGGGTTGCTATTTCCAAGTTGGAAGGTCATTGAAAATTGGGATGTCAATTCCTATTGCCTTCAGAACGGCACTTGGCACTTGGGCATCATGGATAGAGAGAAAGATCAACAAAAATAGAACACGTGTCTTCTTTAGGACGTATGAGCCATCTCATTGGAGGTATTCTTCCCTATATGTGATTTTTTTTGAAAATACTCTCTCTTCTGGTGAACCTGTCTGATACAAGACTTCTCACCTTCAGGACATTATTTATATAGTTGCATGCTTGTGGCATCAGCGGCTGCTTTTCCTCACTTTAACTTTTGTTTTTCCATTATGCTAGAATGTTATAACCTTTCGAAATATCGTTTCCCAAGATTTCAACCAGAAAAATGAAATTTCACTGGTTTAATCTGCACCGGTCAACCTTACTGATCTAGTTTCCTTGTCTGCATCAGTGATCAACCCCGCTTCACTTGTACTGTAACCCAGTACCCCATGCCAGAAACTGATGGAAGGGACCAAAGTTTGTTTTCAGACTTAGTTTTGGAAGTGGTAAAAAATGTCCCAGTTCCCATCAATGTTCTCCATGTCACATCATTGACAGCTTTTCGAAGTGATGCCCATGTTGGTAACTGGAGTGATAATCCATCTGTCCAAGATTGTAGCCACTGGTGTCTGCCTGGAGTGCCTGATACGTGGAACGAAATTATCCTTTCGCAACTATTAACTGATTATGAATCTCCATCCCGGCAAATGGAATCACAGAGTGAGTTCATTACTTTCTTTTTTATTTTTTTAATTTAATCTCAAAGCATCTGGCGTGATTTAAGCTTACTCGAGTTTTGATCATTCCAAATGAAATTTCTGAGAGTCATGATAACAATTTACCCTGACAGTCTTTTTCCTTGATCCAGTCTTAAAAACATTTTCTCACCCCATCCTCTTAGGTGTACCATTTGTTTTTGCAGTAACTTATTCTTTTCAATAACTTCTGTCTTCAGGTTGACCATATTTCTGGCTGCAAATTAGAGTTTGGCTTTCTTTGCATTGTATTTTGACCAGCATACTCTTCAGAGTTCAGATTCTATGGTGAACCAGAGCTCACTCACAACCTGACATTGTCACCCTGGGCTGCTGCTGCTCATTCAGCGATAGCTACTAACCTAAAACTGTTTTTCACGAGTCTTAAGTGCTGCTTTAGATTTTACCTGCTTTTCCAAAAGCAAGGGACAGAATATACATTTCAGTTCTACCAGAGTCACCGAAACTTAAGGTAGCAGAGAGCGAGGTATACATTTTTTTCCCTTTCTATTCTTTGTCCAATTCTTTGCATCTATCTCATAATCATGGTTTACATCTAAACCTGCAAGAACTTGAGGTTAGATCATTAGGTGAAACTAGGGTACTGGTGAGGAGGAGAATGTCTGCTATCAATTTCATCTTGGTCGGGTACATATCCATCTCCATTGATCTTCTTTCGAAGTGTGATGTGAGCCAGTGAGCTGCTTCACATCTTGTACAGTTCAGAAGATGTGTCATAGTTGGCAAATTAGGTTGTAACCAAGCGTAAATGAACAAATCCTGTCAGCACCGTTCAATGTTATGCCCTTGGATGATGGGGAGCCTGATAGACTACCAAAGAAGAATGTTCCGGAGGTCGTGAAGCTTGTTGCTTTTTGTATGGGGAGCCCTGTGGATTGAGGCTGTGTTGAGAAGAAAGGGGGGGGGGGGGGATTGAAGCTAACGCTTGTGCGGGTTTGCAACATTAAGCGTTAGCTTTTCAAGTTCAGATAATAGATTTACTTGTCTTGGAGATTTATTTAAATTTGAAAGTATAAGATTTTTTTTAATCAAATTTTAAAATTTATTGGTGTTATTCCCATATGATTCAAATTTTTAAAGAGAGTTATGTGCACTTCAACTTTTAAACAATTATATTGTTAATATAAAGGCGTTCAATTAGAAATATCATTACATTTAATTGAAAACTATCCATTTATCCTTTAATTTTATTAAAAGAAGGCTAATAAGTCGCTGGTGTGTGATTTAAACAATGAATGGATGTTATGAATAAATAGTGTCATTAACCTCGTTAAACTTTAGTTTTTCCAACACAATTGAATCAATAATATAATTTCAAGTCCTTGGCGGAAGGAGGTTATGATGTCACTAAAAAGACAATGAAATTGAGGCAGTGTGAAGGTCAGGGAGCCATTGGAGTAGGTCCACATGGTGAAGAAGGCGAGGAGAATGTGCACATTCCCCAGGAGGTTCTGAAAAGGTCTGTTATTATTGAAGGCATATACAAGCAATTAGCAACTTTTGGAGCTAATCATCAAATTGTGGTTTATGACGGCCGAACAGAACAGTATTGTTGAAAGAAAGTGAATGAAACTTTGTTGAGCTCAAACAAACCAATTTACATGAAAGAGAGACATCCAAAGAAGACTAGGTATGCGAGAAACATTTAATGCGCGAATGGAACTGTTTCTTTGAGCATATTACTTTCCATTCGTGCCATCGTTCAGAGTTTGTTGCCATAATCCTGATTCCCTGTTACAAACATGCAGAGGTTTACTAAATAATATGCTCAGTGGGAACCTCTTGTTATTTAAGTACGATACAATTGGGATATATCTGTTGACATGCATCTACGCTATCAAATGAAGGATTATGATCCTCTTCAGGCATTGAAATTCAGAGAAGAAAGAATTAATTAGTATTCTTTTGGCCAAAAAACAAAAATAGATTATTATTCTGCAATCCCTTTGATAAAACCAAAAAAAAAAAAAAAAGAAATTTCACCACTTTCAATACTTTCTTTTCCTAACTTGTTTATTATTGGCAAGTAATGTTCGGCTTCATAGATTATATTAATGGTATTTCCTTTGTAATTTGAACAAACTCTATTCAATTTTAATTTTATTCAGATTTGTACTAAAAATACGGAGTATCATAATTTGACAATCATAGCATGGATTCCTTCCACTCATACAACGTGTAAAGTAACCCAAGAGATGCAAAAATCAGCTAAATTACATTACTTGTCGAACTGGAATCTACATTAAAGAATAGATAACCAGATGCAGTTCATAGAACAAGGACAAAAAAAGAAAAAGGGAAATAGTAAGGAACTTTCATATGTAGACTGCCCAAAAAATATACAAGGATAAACACGCAGGGTGTTTCTCAGATGGATTTCTGCAGTCGACTGCAGTGCAATCATAAAATCTTTCTTCTTTTATCCCCTGACACTCAAATTATGCACTGGAAATAATAGTGTTTAGCTATGGTGACTGGTTAGAGGCAGTAAAAATGCTAGTGACAGTAGCCGCAGCAACTTTCCAGTTACTCGGTAGAATACTTATAGGTCTCAATGGTCAGGGACTGATGAGTGGCTGTGACGGTATGTAGCTTACCCATTTCCTTGCAAAAATTCCACCTCTAAAACTAGCAAATTGGAAGCCATAAAAGATAAATTTTTGAACGGCAGGGGCTAGAGATAGGTCAAATTTCAAGACTACCAGCAATCAAATAAAATGACCGCAAGGGATCCATGCCTGTGTTTCTCTCATGGATCAATGGCAATGGGAGTTATACGCTTTTTGCCTGTCTTATTTGATGTTGTCGTTGTTCCTCTTGAACTACATGCTACTCTTTCTTCTGCTTCCCTCCTATCTAAACTAGATGTTTGTTTCTCTGTCTTCTTTTGTTCATCCGATTTCACACTATCTGAACTTACTGGTTGTTTCTCTGCTTCACTATTACTGATATCCACCACAACTGCGCCATCATTTCCAGTTTCTTCAATGACCAAGACAGCTTTCTCTCCTGCTGCACTTTCCTGGCTTGCTGTCACAACTCCACCAACATTGCTAGTTTCCTCAATGACCATGTCATCAGCCTTCCCTTGGGCCTCGTTTTCCCTGCCAGCTGCCTCAACTCCACTAACATTGCTGGTTTTCTCAATGACCATGTAGTCGGCCTTCTCTTGTGCTTCCATTTTACTACTTTCTGCTACAACTACCCCAACATTCCCAGTTACTTCTGTGACCCTCTCATCTCGTTGCTCTTCTGCTTCAGCTTTCCTGATTTGTTCATTAATTACACCAACGTTGCTAGTTGGTTCAATGATCATGTTATCAGCCTTTCCTCTGGCTTCATTTTTCATGCTTTCTTCTTCAGCTGTACTAATATTCCCGGTAGCTTCAATGACCAAATTGTCAGATGTCTTCGGCTGTGTATTATCCTTGCCAGAAACTTTCTTTTCTCCTGGATCAATATGTTACAGAAATATTAGAAACCTCAGTGTAGTGGATATATGATAAAGCTGAAAAATAGGTTTTTTTGGGGGGGGGGGGGTGGTGTACCTGATGAAGAGATAGGTGTTCCTAATTCATTATTTTCAAATTCCACCAAAGTGCAGAAACCATCTTGAGAGGACAATGCCAAATAATGAGCATCAGGTGACCTTTTAAACAATGCCGGAAGCAGTTAAAAACTTTCCCCAGAGGCAGGCGATTGCATTAATTCTTAAACCAAAACATGTAAAAGGGACCTGGTAGTCACTAAAAAATTTACCATGCAATGTCTGTTATTGCAGCATAGTGGAGACCAGCCATTATAGCTATGGGAGGATTGTTCTCAGTGTCATAAATGTACAATGAATTCAAAGTGGCCACCGCAAAAATGAGGCGATAGGGAAGTTTAAACAACTCAGCTGCACAAATAAATACAATTATTATCTTGCTTCAGTATAGATATACATCCTCCAAGACAAGCAGAATGTTTCTACAAGAAAGTAGTTCAACTTTGGATCACTTTAGGGGACAGAGTGCCAGAATTAAGCTCCACATGACTGAAGAAATGGCCCCCTAAATCATATATATACTGCAACTGAGCTGATGTACAAGTAACAAGCACAAAATTACCTGAATTTGTTCCCCGAAGGCTGAAATTAACAGGACAGAATCGGACAGCAACCACAGCTTTGTTTGCACAAGGAAGCTGTATGGCAGGCCTGCATATCAGGAAAATCACAAACAAAATGCCTTTAGGACATGGTCCATGAATATATTAATATAGCATAGCATGCTGGGTATTAAAGTATAACATGTAATCTCAATTTTTTTTTTTTGGGAAAAAAAAATGTTTTGACTCTGCGAGCCATCTTCAGCATTTGAAGTAGAAAGATTTCATCGCCTAAAGCAGAAAAATCTGGCAGACTTACCGAGAAAGGTCCTTTCTAGAAAATATGTAAGCTGCATTTACAGATTCAGATCCAGAAGTAGCTTTGTATGAGCCTGAAATAGATGAATTGCCATGTAATTTTTTTCCTTTTTAAAAATAGATAACATAGAATAACAACTGTTCAGGAAATCAGAGTCTGAAAGGAAGAAACCAACCGACATGATACAATTTTCAAGCACCAAGAAATACTAAAGAAAGCGCATTAAGTTGGAACTTGACTGCAAAAAGTCAGGCCAAACTGCAAAGGTAAAATTTACTACTACCTAGAGATAATTATAACTTTCACCATCCAAAACCAAAAAAATGAGGAGTCTCATCAGGCTGAAGCAAATAAACTCATCAGCAGTCCAGGTAAACTACAGATTCAACTAACTTGAATACTATCCAATTTTTTGTAGATTATTCTATGCTTCGCTAAAAATGGGCTCTCTAGAAGAATCTGCAATCACAGCTTATCACAACCTCTGACCCGTAAAACCAGAGATAGATTATACATTATCATGAAGAGTCAAAAACTCAGAAATAAATTGAATCAGAATTTGCTCAAGTTATTACCTGCAGGCACAACAAGAAACGAGCCATCAGGAGACCAGGCTGGTCTCCTGAAAAAAGATGGCAGCGTCTCATCATGGAAAAGATGATAATTTGTTGACTGCATTCCAAAAACTTCGTGAGGTTCATGTACATGACAAATCAATCAATAAATTTAAAGATAGAATAGGATTCAATTTATCTTAAACCTTAGAATTATCTAGTAATGGATGTACTGCCTTGGAAATAACTTGCTGGCAGACAAAATTGATTTTCCCACTTCCTTTAGATTTTCTAGGTTTATTAATGTAGATTCGGCAAGTTCTGTCGGAACTAAGAGAAGCAACATATTGCCCTAGAGGATCCCATGCAACTCCCTGAACATAATGAGCATGAGATTCCAACGCCTGAAGATTGGTGCCTGAGACATAAAAATCAAGTACAATCAGCAATATAAACAAAGATATGATCAACAGATGTCACAGTTGAAACATTTCAACTGCCTTCTACCAGAGTTAAAGCATACTAATTGGACATGCTCCAATTATTTGTTGCCATTCTCACCTTTGTTAATGTCCCATATAATGCAAGTATTATCAACTGACCCAGAAATTAAAAATGTGCCATCAGGAGACCACTGAAGATCCAGGATATCCTTGTGATGAGACCTATTTCACAGAAAAATCTTGATAAGAAGAAAAGTAACGGGCCAAACATGAGGTCTTTTTTTTTTTTTTTTTTGGGGGGGGGGGGGGGTGGGTACGGGGGGAGCTACTGGTCTTTAAAATATACTACCTCCCGTCCTTAATATAAGAGCTACTTGACTAATTTGAGTAAATAAAAAAATCCAGTTAAGTTAGTTATTTATAATAATAGGTGTTATATTTCCTAAAATATCCTTGGTAATCAAGTGTATTGGTTAGACCTACTATTATTACAATGAGTAACTTGAGAAAAAATGAATAAATATGAGAGTTAAAGTGGATTGGAGTCTTATATTTAAGACTAAAATAAAAGTCAAATGAGCTCTTATATTAAGGACTAGAGGTAGTATTTATTAGAAGCAGAATCCCGTCAGGAAGACCAAAAGGGAAAACTGTTTTAGGGCCCTTGGACTGATGAGTGGTTATATCATAAATTATAGTTTTGATGTCAAGTATAGTCTTTGTTTCTATGTCATAGCCTTCAGAAATAAAGAAGACATACATCAATACAGAAAAAAGGACCAAGGGCCCACTGCCTATTGGTTGACTAGTCTATGAAATCTTCATCGTATACAGAAATATAAAATTTGCATAAAATAAAATCATAGCAAAGCAAAATACTGCCTATTGTACATTATATTAATTCATAATATATGCAGGGCTCACACATGAATCAAATCAAATGCCTCTTATCTTACCTTAACATCTTGAGGACCTTCCATGTTTGATCTGTATCTATCAGATGATACTTCCATATTATAAGATCACCTCCTGAAAATAAGGAAGGTCCAGTCCACAAACATCACCAATTTATATTATCACACTTTAAAACAATTAAAGCAGTTCAAAGGCAGATAAAGACATACCATCAGCACCAGAAGCCAAGAGTTCCCCTGCATGAACCAAAATATTGTTCTTAGTAGCAATACTATCACCCAATTTTTTCTTGGGGAAAATAAAAAATCTGAAGTAACCAAAAGGAGTAAAGAGTGCTTCAGAGTCTGTGTAACTTAATTTGGAAAAGGGACAAAGGACTAAAATAGAATTTTAGAACTATCAACTCTAGTTAAACCTGCTTGTTATTTTCTGGAGGCTTCTGAAGGCAAGCAGAAACCATTTCCATGAGGAACCTCTTTCAAACTGCTAATGAACTCTATAGAGCATACAGAGATGACATTTTAGGATCAAGATAGTTCAGACACTAAGGGTCACTGTATACCAAAATAACTGATACGATGGTCAAATATTTCGGCCAGGATAAATTGTATTATCACTATAAATTGAAAATTATTTAGTGAAACTCCTATTAATCCAGAGTGGAGGGAAAGGGAGAGGAAACCAATGATACTGACATACCTGAAGAGGAGAAACGAATTACATTTACTGCAGAACTATGGTAAGACAAGCTATTCAGATATGACACTACAGGTAGTTTCTTTTGTGCCTCTGCAGGTTTTACAGACCAAAGCTGGAAATAAAAGTTAAAATCAATAGTTAGTCTAGCCTGGTGAAATCCAAAAAATAAAACATGCAGAAATTTTCAAGAGGCATGGTCTTAACATGTTCACTTATTGAAGCAGTGTCAGATAGAGAAGTAAAACTCTCAACCTTATTTGCATTTTTCATAAGCAATGCACTGAAACACAAGTCAGTTGAATAATCGAAAATGTCTCACACTGATATATTGGAACTTGAACGAAGGTTACAGATACCGGGGATATTCTATAATTCAACAACAGAACTGAGATCACTTGTCTAAGTGCCCCAAAGAGCATCTCCTCCTCCCTTACGAAGATGGTATCTCTTGGTTCAAATTATTCTCCAAATTAAGGAGAGTAAAAATTTTAAAATAATAATTAAATAAAAAAATGTCTACGATGCATCCACCTCTATTATTGTAGATGAAAGATACAGCTCAGGCATCCTATCTTCATAAATAGAAACAAGACATTTAAATACGAAGATATAATTTTAAACACTTTTCTTTAATAAATATGAAATATTAGTGGCAGTTTCTTCTATTAGTGAAACTGTAAACCAATTCTCTAAGCACTAGAAATGTTTACAAGATTGTAACAAGAACAATCTTCCATTAACCGTCTTATGATTAACAATTTTCTTGTTCGGACGAAAACCAAATAATGTAATTCACATAATCAAAAATAAAGAGGAACTCAGTGACATTTTCCCAATGAACTACACAAAATCCCGAAAAATAAATATTAAAAAGATATATATTTTTCCGAAATTTTCAACGATTTATGTCCCAGTTCTAATCCGACCCACGAAAACCCCAATTCCCAAATCCTGTCAAAGGGACAACAGACTAAGAAACAAAATCAACCTTATGCAAGAGAAAAAACTAGTTTTCAGTTTAAGCTTTGAGTGAAAACGTTGCGAAATAACACAATGGTCAGACAGTAATTGGAAGAACGACCTTGATGTCGAAATCGGCGCCGCCGGTGGCAAGAGTGGCGGTGAGTGGGTGGAAATCAAGGGATAGGACTGGTTTGGTTTCGTGCCAGTTTATTTGTAAAGTTCCACCCTTCATTCCTCAGTTTTATGAGACAACTTCAGCTTCAGGAAGACGAAGAAGCAGCACAGCACAAGCCGAAAGGGGGATCTTCGCTCGCTTCTCTCAGTTGGCGGGAAACAGCTTCTGCAAGAAATGCTGGTTTCTATAATATATTTACCAAAATTACCAAATTAACCCTATCAATCCATTCTATTTTCATTCCAATTTTTTGCAGGTGCCATTCTAGCCCGGGGTATATATATACTACCTCTGATTCTTAATATAAAATCTTATTTGATTTTTATTTTGATTTTAAATATAAGACTCCAATCTACTTTATTTCTCATATTTATATTTTTTTTTTCAAAGTAACTCTTCTAACAATGATAGTTCTAGTTAATACACTTGATTAGCAAGGATATTTTAGGAAAGATAACACATATTTAGGATAAATAACTAACTCAACTTATTTCCTTAATCTTCTCAAATTAGTCAACTAGGTCTTATAATTAGGACTGAAGGTAGTATATCTTTTTGGTTACAAGATATATGTATTTTTAAAAAAATTGAAAATACATTTTTTATTTATTTACTCAATATTTTTAAATTACGTTCTTTCTTTTACCTTTTTTTAATCACGCTTTCATTTCACACCTCAAAATCAGATAGAATTTCTCATTTCTCTGGAACAACTTATAGAATTAACTTGTTAGTAGTTATTCCTATTACAGATGTGACTTTTTTTTTTTAAAAAAAAAAGCGCATCTAAACCAAAACCTAATGATATAAGTGATATGATTAATAATTTTAAATTAATTTTTTTTGCCATCGAATAATTTAAAAATAACATAGCTTATTAGCTTAAGATGAATTTCATACATATTAATTGCCATAAAAATATAGTGATTTTGATTTTAAAAATATACATTTATGGGCAAAAAGTTATTAGTCCTATATTTTGAATAGATAAAGAAACGATCGTAAAAATTTATAACGAATGAAATTGAGTCAATGATATTTTAAATTATGAAATAAAAAACATTAACCATTTTAGGAAAACAAATATAATAACTTTGCGAATGGAAATGCACTTAATATGACAATTTTCAATAGAGCCGGGGAAAACGGGCCAAGCCCGTTTAAGCCCGTTTAAGTCGAGGGCGGGCTTATATTTTGAAGCATTGAAAGGGAAGTCGGGCTTAAAAGGACCAGCCTTGTAGGGCCGAAAAATAAACGGGCCGGCCCTGTAGGGCCGCGGGCCGGCCCGTTTAGGCCCGCCAAATTATTATTTTTTAATTTCTATCTTTTTTTCTTAACTTAAAAAAGAAAACCCTAACATTTTAAACATATCATACTCTTAGTTTTACTTATCTTGGCAGCTCACATAGATAGCATTCACAAAAAGAAAAAAAGAATCACTATAGCTATGGGAAAAATAACCAAAAAAACATGAAAATTGCAAAATTTAAACTAGGTATATTCATAAAAATATATTGTTATTTATAAGTTGTCAAAACCTATTAAAATACTGTATCTATAATTTTTACAGTCTTTATTTATCATTCTCCCATATTTTTTATACTTGAAATATAATTGATCAAAAATCTTTTAAACTAAAATAAAGATCTATATCATTTTTATAGTAGAAACAAATTTAGAACTAAGAATGATGGACTCTTTATTTTTTGTCGGTATGATAAATGATTCTTTTTATGTACTATGTTTGTTAGTTAAACTTTTTTGTTAATTATTTATAATCAAACTAGATCATCCGCATTGTAATTATCTACTGAACTTAATGCTTATTTAGTTATTTATGTCTGTCCTCTATTTAGTTTGTTTATTCAATAGACTTTATTATACCGTAATA
Source organism: Neltuma alba (assembly GCF_004799145.2). Classification (NCBI taxonomy): domain Eukaryota; kingdom Viridiplantae; phylum Streptophyta; class Magnoliopsida; order Fabales; family Fabaceae; genus Neltuma; species Neltuma alba. Next base: position 20,002 of record NW_021634334.1, on the reverse strand, counting down.
TATGTTTAGACATGATAATGTTTATATTTGTGACTCAATTTTATTTATATTTATACTTTTTATTAGTAATTTTATTGTTTCATTTTTATTATTTTGATAAAATATACAAAAAAATAAAATAATTATTTTAATTAAAAAGACCAAAAGCCTGCGGGCTAGCCCGAGCCCGTCATCTCACGGACCGGGCTTGAAAAAATGACTTATTTTTGGAATTCGGGCTTTAAACGGGCCGGCCCGTTTTCCCAGTACTAATTTTCAATATATATACTTGTATACGCAGCTGCACATTCTTTTCCGGAAAACATTAACAGAAAATTCAAAATTACCTTTTTTTCTCCAATGGAAAATCACCTTGATTTATTTTTTTTTTAAAAAAATTGCCTAACACATAACATCCCCTTTTTAAAAGGCTTTCGGTAATTACGGGCCCATCATATTGTCATTGGGATGTTTAATTCAGATTCAGGCCTGCTACAAAATGAGGCCTTTCAAATAGGCCCAATAAAGAAGAAAACAAAAACTTAAAAATGGAAAGCCCAAATTTGTTTTTGATGCAGTAAACCATAACCCAACCAAGGATCTTAAGAAGGTCCAAAATAAAGAGAAGACAAGCTCTGCCGAAAGTGAAAAAGGCAGGAAGAAGAATCAATGATAGTTAAATGTAGTGTGAGAAATTAGTAGGACCATTGATAATTAATTGTACATATAACTGACAGATGTCAGTTTCTATAGAGTTAACTCTTTGGTGGTATTAATCTTTTTATTTTTTAATTATTGTGTCAGCCATCTTCAAGAAAGTTATCCAAAGATTTATTCTTATCCAGCTTTTAGTAAAAAAATTTCATGTGTGTATGTTAGTATTGGTTCTTTTAAGCAGCAAGCCCCTTTTCAGCTTATTACGCACAAGTTTACGCCTTAAAAGAAGGACTCTACAGTTGGCTTTCAGTTTTTAATCTGCGAATTAAATTCTTTTTGTTTGTGACACAGAGAGAGAGAGAGAGAGAGAGAGAGAGAGATTGTTTATCTCTGAAAATAATGTTACTTTTCCAGTTAGCTCCCATTGTGAAGTAGCAAGACTTGCAGTGAAGGACACTATACTGATAATACTACGTGTTATTCTTAATATAAGATTCTGTTTGACTTTATTTTAGTCTAAATATAATAGTCCAATCATTTTATCTCTTATATTTACTCAATTTTTCTAAGATAGTCCTTCTAATAATTATAGTTGAATACACTTGATTAGTAAGGTATTTTAAGAAGACACCTATTTAGGACAAATAACTACTCAACTTACTTTCTTAATCTCCTCAAATAAGCAACTGGCTCTATAATTAAGACTGGAAGTAGTAATTTTAATGATCCTGGAGGATCCTCCGTAGCTTCTCGATGTTGTTCTGTACTAATTAATCCTCACATCATCCAAGACGCAATGTGATGAGAGGTTCTTTACTATAAGATGTAGGCCAGTTCATGATTAATCTTTCCCAATACTTGAAATCCAAGAACACAGAACACATTGGAGTCTGGTTGGTAGGGCTCAATCATCATGTCACAGGCCCCATTTTACTATTACCTTTATTATCTCTTTGACAATGAAACTATTATATATATAAATATATATAGATAGAGAGAGAGATGAACAAACCTGCTCCAACTTTACAAGGATATAAGTGGGCTACCCTAGCCCTAGTTCTTTATCTGATGTATGGCTTTGAAGAAGGAGAATGACAGGAATTAAATTCAAAAGAGGCGATGAGTCATTGGTGGGATCAATTATTTCAAAGATCTTTTTGAAGGAGAAAAAAGACCCGGGGGGGGGGGGGAGAGAGGGTGCTGAGAAGGAACCAATCACAAACAACTTGGTCACCTGACTTCCAGTAACATCCATGGACCCATCATCAATCTCCCAACTAATTTGCACAACTCATACACACTGCTACTAGTGGAAGATTTTCAACACGCATAATCCTCATTTCATGGCACCATCAAGATTAACCTAACCAAGTAGGCCCTAACGGTAGGGATATCTCTCTCACTAGATCAAGCTTTATGTTTTGCAATACGCAAATACCAAATGTACTCAACAAAAAAAAAAGGTTGGATTAAGTACAAAGACTCTATACCCTTCACTATGGTCTTAGTTTTTAGTATGAGTTTCTGGAATTTTGCTCAAAAAAAAAAAGTATGAGTTTCTGGAAATATCTTCCTTTGGCATGCCATGGGCTCAGATCTAAATCAGTCAACAATACTGATGGTTATCACAAAAAATGCAAGAAATGGCATGAATGGGGATTGAGCTAGAGAAAACACAAATATACACCTTATATCATAAGATAATAAGATTCAGAAAGATGAACACAAGATATATAATGTTTCTGCATTACAATGAGAGAAGGCGTATTTTTGATTGAGCTAATACCAAACCAGCTTATCAATAATCCCCATAGCCACATCACAGATATGCTTCAACCCATTTTCTCTACGAGCGATTTCTGGAGGATAGACCAAACTGGGGTAGCGTTTAAAGGCATTGTGACAAGCATTAGGGTAGTCTGCAGCTGCAGTGACACGCATATAAGCATAGTCATATTCTTCATTGGCCAGATCCTGCACAGAAGCTTGAAGAGCTTCACCAGCATAACCGTACTTCTCCGAGCACTCCTTGAGGACCTTGTTCAAGACCGTGTCGTTTGAAGGCCCAACCAACTTAGACGACAAGTAGGAGGAAGTGGCTGTTGCGTTTGCCGTTCCAATCTGAACCATGATCACTGCTAGACCCTTTGGGTCTGCGTTGGGACTTGTAGGGTCAGATTTCAAAGAAGAGTAACAGAGGTTGTAGTACTTTGTGTTTCTGCAGGTTTTATGGATCAGTTTGGCGTCTGCTTTCACAAATGGTTGAGGTTGAAGAAGGGGTGAGAGGAAGAGGAAGAGTAGAAGAAGAAAGAGTTTGGAGGCCATTATCAGAGAAGGAGATGCTGAGGAAACAACGAAGAAGAAAGAGATGGAAGAGAAGGTGCTTACTGTATAGAAAATTTAAGGCAATGATGAAGCCAAGAGGGAGAGTTATACGGTTCCTTTTTTTTCTTCCTTTAGATCTACTCACGTCTTGACTGATGTGTGTGTCTCATATAAATATTTTTTCATTTCTTTTGCTTTTGGATTGTCATGGGATTTTTTTTAGAGGGATTAAGAAGGCATGTGACAAAACTTTATTTTTCAGAGAATTATAATGAGGTCCCAAATAAAAAAAACAATTAAAAAACAAGTTTTAGAGGTTGTCATTTTCACTATAAGACTTATTTTTATAGGCTGTTGATATTGTTATTGGAATCTTTCGGTAACTATTTCTCTTCTGTGAGATTTGGTTGTAATTCCCCTTTTATTTTCTTGTAGCATTCGTAGAGCACTACTAGCAGTACTTGGATGTGTTTCAATGTGTTTTCCTTAGGCCTCAAATTTAAGTATTGTGTATTAAAAAAAAAAGCAAAAACAAAAGCTATTGTGATTAAATATTTACACAGATTTGATCTCCTTGTTAATAGAAATATAAAAACTAATTAGAAGTTTATTTTGGTTATAAATATAAAATCTCAATTCATTTTCCAATCTAAATTTATAAATCCACATTGATTGTATATTTTAATAGGATTTTTTTGTGTGACAATTTTAAGAGGATTTTTATCCAAAGTAGTTCTAGTGCAAATTACTAAAAAGTATATTTTAAGGAAACTAAGATATTTTTAACAAATAATTAACTAACTGTAATATTTACAAGTTAGTTATCTAGTTATTAGGATTAAAAAAAACACTCTTCCGGTTCTTAATGTAAAACCCATTTTATAATATAATTTATCCCACAAAATAAGTCTTATATTAAGAACCAAATTACTTATTAAAACAGTTAGCATAGGGAGATTATTCAAGTCTACACACACTAGCCAAAAATTAAATAGGTTGACCCTTTAAAATTTTAGTTGATTTTTTTTTTACCAGCAAAAATTTTAGTTGATTAATTGGATTGGGATCTTGAATAATGAATACAACTGTCACAAGCGTATTAAAATCCATTTAACTCGAAAGGTAATATGAGCCGAATATGATTCACTCTCACAATACATTCAAAAGGAAACGACAAAATACAGAGTTTTATCAACAATGTAAACATGTAAAGTTCCAATAACATTAAACACATTCAGGTAAAAAAAAAAAAAACATTAAACACAAGTAACTATTTTTAACTTCATCAACATATTAAATCACAATTACATTGGCCCAAACAAAGAAATATTTCTCCCCTAGATTCTAGAAATATAGTCATAAATGTAGTTTCAGTAGATGTTGAATTAAGATTGGGAAAAAAAAAAACAGAAAGAAAAAATCACACACACACACATGAATGATTACATCTGTATATTTTAATGAGAATTGAAGTGTTGTTTAGTGGTTGTATTTAGTGACTGTGGAAGGTGCTTAGTTGGAAGGTAGCAAGCTACTCATGAGGCATTGTTTGTCAGATAGGAAATAGACAGAACAAGAGTCACTGGTCGCAATTAATTACACTTCAGACTCTTAATCCAATGTCTGTTCCCTTCACATACGTTCCTGTTTTCACACAATGCCACATCCCAGGGTCTAGAGCTGCTGAAACCATCAATTATTGGTGCACTTGCTGGCCCCAAGTAATTATATAGATACAAGGCTTTTAAATCCACATTTTTCTCCAAAAGCTTAGAGAACTTGAACTTAAATTATATTGTGTAGTTACATATATACATATATATACACATAGAAGCCCTTTTCTTATGTTTTTTTGCAAAAATCACAAAAAAAAATCCTAGAATTTGAAAAACACAAGTAGGGATTTTTTAAAAAAAAAAAATTTAGGGTCTTTAATAAAGTTGTCACGGATCTCTATTTGTGTTTTTAAAATTTCACAGTCTTCGGTTGCGATTTTCTTTTTTTTTTGGGAGGGGGGAATGGATTGAGCAGAGATCAATGAAAGATCTCATTTTCTTACTTTTTTACCAGCATCCCATTTTCTTCTTGTAGGCCTAATGGTTTATGGAAAACATAAAGCCACTTCCAAATAATTCAAGCAAGAACTCGGAACTTGGAGACATTATGCATCTGAGGAGGTGGCCGCTAGATGTGAATCTGTAAATGCAATTGATGAAGAGATAGGGTACCAGTGCATGGGCAGGTATTGGTGCTGTGAAACTTATCAAAATCATTTTTTGATGCCACGCCACCAGCTTACCTATATGAGAAACTCATAATGTGCATATCCTACGCCCCAAAAATGATACAAGAACCCTGCCATCATCGTCAAGGAGTATACAACAGAAATAAATTTACAGCAATGGGATTCCTTGAAAATTTTGCTATAGAAACTAAGAATACACTAGAAACTCATGTGGTCATGGTACATTTATAATAAAAACAAATTATTCCTGTAGAATTATTCTGATGCTTTTGTTGGAGATACCCAATGACGTATCCCTATGAGAAATTTGATTTCTGAAGTTAAAGACCAATAGAACTATTTGAATAGTCACAACTCTTCCATAGACTTGCAATTTGCTCGGGCTCAAACTGGAAGCCTCAGTGCCTCTTTTGTGGCTCAATGTCAAACGTCAATACTACCTCCGACAAAATTTAATGAGATTCTGCAACCGCTATGAACCTTGTTCCCTCTGAAGTAAGCCCTATGAGCTCAAAATGCTGCGCAGAAAACAATCGGATTGATGGGTATTATTATGCGATAGCGAAGAAGTAATATGCATGACAAGTTGAGATGTTTACGTTTTTCCAACTTAATAATAAGGAAGGAAAACTTCCTTATATCATCATAGGTTCCTCTAAGCAGTTTTTATTTTAATAAAAAGGAAATTTTCAATCATGGACCAGTAGAGAATGATAAATACTCTCCAAGATTCAAAATTACCTTAAATGATCATAATTATCACGTATCATCATTGCCTGTCAAAATTACTACCCATACTCTCTAGGTTTGAAGAACCATAGAAAACCTAGGAATTTGGTAAGTACCGAGGATAAATTTGATATTTCAGAGCAGTTTGGTAAGTACCGAGGATAAATTTGATATTTTAGAGCAGTTATGAACTCCAAAATCCTTTCAAGTAATTATCACTTCATCTGGGTCCCTGGGTGGAATTTTCTTTACAAAAGGTCAAGGAAAATTACGCCTGAAAAAAGGGGGGAGGGGTGGAGGTGAATCACTGCTACTTCTCTGACGAGTTCAATGGTGATCAGAGATTCTTTTCCCCATTTGATGGCAGATGGCAACAGCGACTGAAGTTACAATAAAGTGTTTATAATTGTCAACTCAATCTATTTCCAATGGGTGTTTTTACTTTTTTTTTTTTTTTCCTGCCTTTTGGCCATTAGCTGTCACCTTATTCTGATACTCCCGCAAGAAGAAAACGGAACAGACAATAAAAGATTACCAAAATGTGATAAGATAGATGCCCATGAACCTGAAGCCGCGGGAAACAAATTCTCTCAAAGGAAATGGCTTGCCATCAAAAGTTGTGGTTTTTCTTCGTCTTCTTGAACCTCCTTTGAAGCTTCATCTTTAATTTCCTGTACCCTCTTATCCCAGATATCATCTACCAGTTTCCAAGTTTCATCACTGACAATTTGGGTCTGCAGTAAAATGGGGAACAAGAAATAGAGAAAATCGTTTGTCAACTAAATGAGAAGGATAAGGCAGCTTATAGAACTAAGAGAACATGCTTTTGCATGCACCTCTGTCGGCCGGGGTGCCCCAAAAGTTGAAAACCCAACGTTGCCTGGTGCAAATGTAACCCTCCCTGGACGAGAGATACCATGGATTCCCCATCGTCCAGCATAAATAAGTGCTCCATATTCATCGACTGGACTTACATTAGGCTAAGCAAGAAATGAAGGGGGGGAAAAATAAGATTGACATCACACAAAAAAATATTGAAGATAGTGAGCAATTAAAGAACAGGACAATCATTTGCTGCCAAAGTTAGGACTGTACCTGAGCTACACGAGGAGCTCTCCTATAAATTTCCCAGATTTCCTCAGCATTAATTTGTCCCTTTTCAAGCAAAATATCTGCACAATGGTGAGCTTGTCACAGCTCAGATCTTAACTACTACAATGTGAATTAAATGAAGCTACTGAAAGACAAAGCCCATCTTGTTAATGAGCAAATAAGCACAGAATGAGACCTGTGATTGTCTCAACAGCTGAATGGTGCTCTCGTAGCACTGATGAACATTTCTCCATAGCATAACGCATATACTCATCTCGGAGTGCTTCAAGCTTCATTGTTAACTGTTGTAAACAATTTACCTTTAGTCTTGCTATAATTGTAATATAAACACTTCTGTAAAGTCCCAGAAAACATGTTGTAAAAGTAGCTGTTACAGTCGGACTCTCCACATACATTAGGCACAAGATCACGTTCATTTCTGTAGAATGCTTTCCCAAATGCAGTCATTCCCGTCTGCAGAATTAAAAACTCAGCAAGCCTTGAAGCTTTCAGCGTTGCATTTGTAGAGATCCAGCACAAGTTGTCAATCCCAAACATCTCCTCCTCAATTACTCTTGCTACAAATCATAAAAAGGGGCAGGGACGTGCACGTAAAAGATCAGAGATGATGAACCAACAATTAAACTGCAGAACAGATTTAGTTCCTAATTTCACTCAAAAGCTTTCAAGACCACCATTCTCCCATATAATTTCATGTTCCATATCGTCCAAGTAATTCTTTCTCAAATCTATAAATATCTTCTGGTTTTAAAAGACTTCCCAACTATAGAACTCAACACAATAAAATAGATCAGTTCTCTAAATGTTCAACTTCTTAAGAAACCTACATGGAACTAACTTTCATAAGGTGATTTTTGTGAATCATAGTGTGGTAGATGACAACTTCAATGACTCTCACATTAAGCAAAAGACTTTACCTAATGCTAGGAGAACCAATTCATTAAAATAACCCAGATTATCCCATACTACTCAATGTAGAACTTAGACATCTCATACTACCTTAGTCTCAATCAATTGGCCCCACTGAGAGTCAACATACACTGGCTACACTCTAAACTCTTCAATTAATAACACTTCACTCAACATTCTCATTGATCAGAACCCTTCACGAGTTAGAACCCTATGCATGTAGCCCTTTTGAGAGACACTAAACACTGTTTCTAATACCAATTGATCAATAGCGTGGTGGGAAGGAGAAGCTCCCCCAATAACTAGACATCTAGAAGACATTTTCAGAGTAGTTTAATGTTTCATGACATAAGATGTTTTGGCGAAACCGTGATTCATTAATGACCTTGTTCCAAAACTATCCTTCATTAATTTAGCGTGAGTTAATTAGAGGTTAGTTTCCAATGAAGGGCAGTTTTGGAAGTTTCTACTTTTTTCCCAAAAAAAAAAAAAGGTTTCAAACTGTATTTAATGAGGTTTATTGGTCTTCACAATTTGTTCCTAACACGTCTTATAGATTGAAACAGAGGGAGTACCATATAGAGCATCTCATACTACTCAATGTGAGTCTTAGGCATTTCATATTACCTTAGTCTTCATCACTATCTCAAACTCAAACCTAGACAACTGGTTCTGTCAATAGTACTGAGATAAATGACTATCCAGTGAAAAGAAGCTTGAACTGTTTAAGAAACATCTACAAGACAATAAATCAGAAACTCATAACAACTTACGGGCACAAGCACGCACTATAGAATTTATGTAATCTGATTTCCTTGCAAAAACCTTTCCAGGAGCTTCCACATACTGCATATTTGGTTGGCTGCTGATGGAATTTATGTTGGTCTGCAACACCATAAACACAGCAGTGAATCATCATTTCTCCAATACAATGAACTTGCAAAACAAAACATAGAAATATCTCAGCCCCAACCTCAACGAAAGGACGATGGGGTTCAGGAAAGTAACATGCAAGAACAGCAACAGCTGCTTCCCTGTAAGCCAATCTCAGTCTCAATTCTTCAGGAACTTCAGCACTATCCTCTTGCCCAGTTTCAAATGTTCCTTTTTGCTGTAAATCCATAAGATAATTTAGGGGACATGAATTTTACGACAAATAAAAAGGAATGCATCAAGCACATAATAGGAAAAATTATTGCCATTTAGATCCAAAAAAAGGTGGGGTAAAACACCAACCCTCTTTAAAGCCTCAAGTAGCTCTTCCCGTCCAATGTAATCCAAATCCTTCCTGGCTGTCAAAATTCCAGCTTCATTCCTGCGATATAACTCATGATGAATCAATATGCATGTCAGATGGACAGAGGATTACCATGGGCTCAATTAAAAATTAGTTACAATATATTTTGTAGCTCTGCCCCAGTAAAATCTTCACTGAGCTCAGCAACTTCGTTTAGTAGTATCTCCTTTTCCTCTTCTGAACGGAAAAATTTATTTCTGGCATGCACCTAGAACGCATAAAAGAAGAATCAATGAGAAAAAAACTTAAAGAAAGCAAGTATCCCAAAATGCATGTAAAGATCATGCCCTCCCCAAACCAGAAAAAAAAAATAAAAAACCTTTAAAATGGCCAATCTTCCATCTTTAGATGGTAAGCCAACTCTGATAATCTTATCAAAACGACCCTTCCTCAGGAGAGCAGGATCAAGAATATCCAATCTATTTGTTGCACCAATTACAAGCACCTAAAACTCAAGTTTCAAGCTTAGCACATTAGAAAAGAATAAGCTTCTTATGATATTGAAAACTATTTAGAAGCATACCTGTTCCGTAGAAACTTTAAATCCATCCATCTCAGTCAGAATTTGAAGTAAGCCTTGTTCTCTTTCCGCCCCACCCTATATAGCGCAATTGCAAACAGAGGTTTATTGGTGGAAACAAGGGAGCATGGTGAAGTGAGTGAAGAAAGGAAAGTATGACTTAGGCAAAACAAAAATCAGGTTTCGCAGTGAATAAATGAAATGCTTTTCTGTCATCAATATAGCCCAAGAAGAACCAAAACACATAAATGGCTGGCATGGAATGGAAGTAAGGAATCAGTGCCCCATAAAATATGATGTATTCACCACCATTGATACCTTTATTAACACCTCTATCTTTAAAACGCATAGCACTGTAAGCCTGAAAGTATAAATAAATGTAATTTTCTTGTTCCCTCTCTCTCAATCATCCAAAGAAGTTGCCATTTTTTATTTCACACACTGACCAGAAATATTTGAGAGCATGGCTTCTTGTAACTGTTGAGGATTGACGAGAGTATATAAAGCACTTGTATCCTGTGTTCAGAAGCTTGATATGTCTGGCTCCACCAGAAAATTACCCAATACCCTGCCTAAATACATGGCTGACACTATAGTGATGAAGATTGATAGCAGCAGATTTATGCCACCATAAACTTTATCACATCTTGTGCACACATTCACCAAATTCAGTACTCATCCAAAATTGTTGGATGAAAATATAATTACTTCAAGCTGAGTATCAACTTATCAATATTACTGAAGACCACTAAATTTTATATCCGTGTGCAATTGCATTTAACTGGAAGATACATAAAAATTTCAGAACCAAACTAGCTCAGTAGAATGATTTGAGTCTCAGGAAAATTTTGTAATATATGAAGAGTAATGTCATGAAATAAATCCTAAAAATGCTCTAGAACATAAATAAATAATTTTCTTTGACATTCTATACATCCATAGCCGCAGGAGTGAAAAGATTGTTTATCATCTTACTCCGCCAATATCTGGTCCTCCCCGCTTGCTCCCAATAGCATCTATCTCATCAATAAAAATGATCGAAGGTGCAAATGATCTGGCATTGTTAAAAAGGTCTTTAACACGTGATGCAGCAACCCCTACAAACATCTGAGCAGAGAAGTTAAACCAACCAATTGCTTTCTAACTTGAATTACTAAGATGAAAAAAACAGATACAGCAAAGCATATCTGCATTATCAAAGAACAACGTGAGGATAAAAAACAGATGAAACAAGTTATCGTACTTTTTTCTGCGCCAAACTTGTCTGTGTTTTATGAGAAGGGCTAGCTATTAGGCAGTGAAACATCAACTAATTACTAATCATCAATATCAATTATCAATATACTCCCTCTAGTCCTTATAAGTACTTCTTTATAATATAACATCTTTTCCCCAAAGTATGGTTTTTTTCAACCTAATATCCTAACTAACAATAAAACTTCCTAATTAACCAACAAAACTCCTATAACTAATGACTTTTGTTGACGGTAATTTTGAAATTTTAACCCCCCAAAAAAAAAAACTAATTTCAACTAACATTCTTAACTTACGTAAAGTAGTTAACAAGAGCTTGTAAAAGGGAACGAAGGGAGTATATACTAAATTTTATGGGAGTTTAAGCCATAAATAGTGGAACTTATTTCTTAGACTCCATGCAGTACATGGCCCCACATCTAGTCATTTGACTTTGTTGCCCAGCTTATACAGAATCTCCATCCCTGTCCTTTAGAAGATTTCATGATTTTGGAGTTGAACTTTCAACAGTAACCAGTAACTTCAGTTCCCAACTACATTATTTTCTGTGATAAAATTCAAATGCTCTTTCTTGTAACTTTCTTCAATTTAATGAATAACATTAGAGAATAGGCAACACCTCTACAAAATCAGTGCCATTTGCTGCAAAAAAAGGCAGCCCTGCTTCACCGGCAATAGCCTTAGCCAGCAATGTTTTGCCAGTTCCAGGAGGCCCGTGGAGAAGCACACCTTTTGGACAATAAATTCCTTTGTCTTGAAACTCCTCTTCATTCTTTAAAATTCGGACAATCTCTTGTAGTTCCCTTTTTATATATTCCTGGCCAGCAAAATCTTCAAATGTAACACCAGTTCTTTCTTCTGCAGATATAAATTTAGCCCTGAGGGAAACCAGAAAAATTAGATCTTAATAGCAGGCATTGTCATGAAATTCTTTTTTCTTTCAGCATTGAAAATAGCTGCACTCTGCACTTTGACTTTCCAACTAATTTCAAGACATAATCAGTTATCATGAACCTGTCACTTGAAAACCAGAATTCATATTACTTAAAATCTTGCAAAAATGTTGAACTTTCTAATCAAAGAAGCATCAACAAAATTCTAGAGAGTGAAAAAAACCTACAGATATGTCTTTTCTTTTCAATTCTCTTGAATATAATGAAGAAAAAGAAATATAATAAATAACAAATGTTTAGGCAAGCCCAAGATAGGGAGACACAGTGTCCTGCCCACTGTGATTCTGCAACCAAGCGAATATCAAAATAATTATAAGCAGCACAATTGAAACCCTTTAAAGGCATAGCTGAAAGTGGCTATTATTCCAGATGATTTTTGACTCTATGGTGAAGCTAAAGCAAGCCCGCAGGTTAAGTTCATAACAGTGCCTTAAGTTGCTTAGCTTTTAGGATGTCAATAGCATACAGCAGTGCTCTGCAGACTGATCTGACTTTTGAGCATGGTTTAAGAATAAAGCATATGAAGTTCCGAATAAGTTTCCAAATTAAATAATAAGCAGCTGTCCAAATAGCCACCCCTCTTCACCTAGTGTTAACCAAAAGAAAATGAACAGCATCCCATAAATGGTCCTATTACCTCCAAAAATGTTGACAAATATTTTTTCCAAAATCATGAATTGATAATATTAAAGAACTACCTAAGAAAAAAGCATAAAGCATTCAATAAAGATCATATAATAGGGCACATCCTTTACTTCTCATAACTATAAGTAGAACAATGGACACATTAAAGACCTAAAACCTTGACGTATGCAACAAAAGTCAAGCTCCAGCTAAAAAGTGGAACAGGTAAAAGGAAAAAAGAAAAGTTCTCCACCTACCGGCTCTTGCCTAGTGATCCTAGTGTACGTAGCTCAAGTGGCTGCCTAGCTTGTGGACTAGGATTTCCCAAATCACAAGGTATCAACTTTGCATATATTGGTCTCATCAAATTATCAATCCATACATAAAAACCAACAGCTAGAGCAAGCCGCATAGACCATATGACTGCGGTTGCAATGGTTGAGTATATTTCTGCAGGTACAGCATCCACATTAATAACATCAACATTAACAACTTGTTGATGCAGCTTTCTCCAAACATCATTCCAGCAATCTATTGGCATTCGGTCAACTACATGACGCCGAAACACAATATCCTTAGGATCCGCTTCAGTTCCTGATGAATTGCCATTCTTATAATACGGTAGAATCACTGCATAATTGAGTCAATAAATATTCGACATGAGGCTTTCACCAAAAAGAAAACTTGTTTTTCAAAACAAGATTGTATGGAGCAGCAAATATGGAAGGACAGTTTAAGCATTCTACTAACAATTTTTGTATGATTATAGAACTCAGTGCGTCACAGCATTAGTGATTTTTTCCCCTGGTTATTGAAAAACAAAAAATAAAAATACAAAAAGGCAAAATCTACACGCATCCACTCACAATTACAAGCAATCTCTGACAAAGAGATTCACACTTGATCATTTTATATCCTTCTTTAGCCTTTTCCTTGCCACTATAAACACCAAGAGAAAATTGCACATTGTGATAGACTTGATGAGTAGTGCCAATTCTGAAGTTCATTTGTTATAGAGCCACTGTTGTCCATTTTTTTATAATGAAACTAGGTCAGGAGTGGAGAGTTCGTCTTTATCACTTACAATGTATTCATCTTTTCTCATTCCATCCCTTCCCTTACCATTCCATTCCCTCCTCTCCAAAAGTTCCAAACAAAGCCTTCGTTTACCAATATATTTAGATTATTAACATAAGGAGAAGACTTAGCACTTAACCTTATATACTTACCAATCAAATCAGAACAAGTAGATTTTAAAGTGTTAATAATATAATAACAATATTTTGTTATAGAATAAATAATATATAAAAAAATTCCATATATTTGATTGGAAACAAGCACTTAAGTATACAAGGCTAAGGATTTTTCCTTTACTTAGATATGATTAATGCACTATAAAAAAATAGTGCAGAATATGGAACTGGATGGATCAACCATGTAATGTACTGAATCAAACATTCAATATTTAGCATGAAATATCATAACATGATATTCACACTGAGCTATGTTATGTCGGTAAACCATCCTATGGACTGAAAAGTGAAAACAAAAGTAGCACGAACTATAGTTTGTTCTAATATATTTTCTTGCTAGCATTTAAAGTCAGTGACCACCTGATATGTAATTGCCAATCAAAACTCGTCAGAAATCAGTGTTCAGTAAAGTAATCTGAAAAAATAAATAATCTACCTGATAAGTTTTGCCCATAATTTGAGTACTCTATAAACTGGACATTATTTGAATCAAGTAGTCTCAGAAAATCACTGAAGTCTATCCTGTGTGAGGTCTCTGGGTCCCACTCAGTACCCTTTAGTTTGCCACGCATAGTCAATAAAGCTCTGCTCCAAGATGAAGCCATAACAAGCTGCCTCTCTAACTGCACATTAGCCTTGTTCTCAAATTCTTCCAAGTCATTTATTCTTTTCCTTTCAGCCTCCTTCAGTTTCTGAAAGATATCATATTTATATTATTCTCAATATTTTGAAAGTTCAAAATGTGATATCCTTGTCATCACATGAACATGTAACAGCTTCCAACAAATTACGCCAAATAAGAGAAAGTTGTACCTCTAAGACGCAACGGCAAAAATGAGAAACTGAAAACCAAAAAGTTTCGTATAAATATCTGTCTCAAATGTAATTCGCTTCTCAAAGGCATACCAGATGTGGCCAACCCTTGGTACCAAACACTCTAAGTGACAAAGCCTATACTTCAATTTTTTTCTAACCAACACTACTTCTCACATGAAGGAGAACTCCAAGTATTCCACCAAAAAGGAATGATCCACAATCACTTGCTCCATAACAAGACCATATTACATACGGGAGTCGAAACTTCTCCCGCTCGGTCCCGTCGCACTCTACTGATCAGAAAAGTCCAAACCAAGAACCCCCACGTCCCCCGCCCAAAAACACTCAAGAACGGAAAAAGGAAAGAAGCCCAAGTTTTCAAGGATCAGTGAAAGGCCTAGGGAAAAAGAAGAAGACAAAGAAGAAGCAACATTCTAATGCCAGAGGTGGAGTCAGATTCAGGCAGAACTCCAACTCCCTTCTGTTTTACAGATACCCCATTTCTGATGCATTCCTATCGAAAATTCGAAGAGGTTCATTACTTTAAATTGCCCATGTATCAACTACAAGAAACTCTATTTTCTTCCGAATGTCAAATTCATCAGCGAAACTTTCTCAATGTGGCTTACCGTCCCACTCCAATTTAGTTATTTACAAAATAACAGAACAAAGGATAGCATACAGGCAACGAAGTTGCCATTTTCAGAACTATGTTACGCTCTTCACTTTTTTTCCATTGTTTCCATTCAATACGACAGAACAGAGAAAGTGGTAAAGGGAGTGAAAAAATCAACCTCGAATAGCTTAACGGACTCAGCATCTTCTTCTTCCTCATTCTGGGTTACAGTAAGACTGGAAGTTGAATCCGAAGCTTTGTAAGCAGTTATTCTAATCGTCCTGTGACTAGTGCAAGGCTTGTTATACCGTAATCTGGTCCTCGGAACGCGTTTACGATAAGAAAATCGAGAGAAAAATGGCGGGAAATAGCCGAAGAGGGCTTTAGAGCTAGATACGAGCTTTGAAGAGTGAAGAATATCAACAGTGTTGGGGAATGGGGAATTCATGTTTGGCCGCAAAAGAATTCTGCGTCTCTACCTCTCATTACTTGCTTTTACCCTTTATCCCACCAATCGCCGGGAAACTCCGAGTGAATTCAAGTGACTTCATCTGGGTTTTGCATTCTGGATTTGTGGTGGGTTTATGTCCGCTTCCCCGTTAATAACTTAATTTCTCCTTCAGGTCAAAAAAAAAAAAAAAACTTAATTTCTCTCGGCCGAAAAAATATTCCAATTCCTAGCTCCATACCAATTATTGATTAATTATTAATTCAAAACTAAATCAATATATCAATATATGCATCACAAAAATCAATATATCAATATATGCATCACAAATAACAAAAACTGTGTTCATTGTCCAAATAAACAAATGTTTTATTTTGGCACGGTGGAGTAAAAGAAATTCAATTATAAAGTGAAACACTATAATTGTAAAAATAACAAGTTTTAAATATGACTCAAAACTCAAAAGTACTAAATATCAAATAATTATATAAAAATGAATTTCTTTTGCCTGTGGTTATTTCGGTATTTTCTAGTTAGGGAATGGGGTACTACTGACGGTATATCGCTACAAAAATAATTATATAAAAATAAAATGATTTTTTATGCCATACGGTATTAATGAGAATCATTGCTCTTCAAACTTCTTAAACTCTATACAGCATAATAAGCTCCCATATAGTTATTTGAATTTTCAGTTGACAAGATATTACAGAGATTCTCCAGGCATGTCTTTTTCAAATTTCAATACGAAACAATAACCCGAGTTCTCAAATTCTATTTCATTGCTTTCAATAAGATACTATTTAACGATTAAAATTTAATATTTATATGTAAAAAAATCCCTAATCAAGCTTAATTATTATATTTAGTTTTATACAAAAATTATCAAATGAATCTTATATCTAGGATCAAGAGTAACTATCATAATTCTCTCTCAATATACTTTCTCTCTTTTTACTCAATTTACACCATTATTTTAATTATCTATTTTGTTGAAGTCCTTCTCTATAATAAATTGCAGGTTTTTACAAGTTTCAAAGCATGAAGATAACCAATTTTTTTTTCTAAATCAATTTTCCCTTTAGGTAATGAAAAGAGATCAGTACTCTTATATTTTGTTATTGT
The DNA here is from genome assembly GCF_004799145.2 of Neltuma alba. NCBI lineage: Eukaryota > Viridiplantae > Streptophyta > Magnoliopsida > Fabales > Fabaceae > Neltuma > Neltuma alba. Next base: position 3,139 of record NW_021634334.1, on the reverse strand, counting down.
TGTATAATCTCTGCCATATAATGGAGCTAGCCATATTTATTATAAAAAGAAGTATTGGCGTTGGTAAATGAGAGTATCTATGAGAATTAAAATTCTCATGAAAACCCCAAACTCCCCCAGCAAAACAAACAAAATCCTCAAATTTCCCAAATATATAGGTAATCTCATGAATTATAGTATTGGTTCAAAACCTCTTCTCTTTCCTTTCTATCTTCTTCCCTCTTTTTTTTTTTTTTAATTATTGGATTACCATATTTCGACAGTTGAGATTTTAATTTTTATAAACTATTTATAAGAAAATTTTAAAAATATTTAATGAATTTGAAAATCATTAGAATTAAAGTTTAATAGAGTTTATAATTTATAATTTATTTGTTTTTATATTTAATATTTAATAATAATTTTAAAAAGATTTAAATCTCAACAGTTGAAATATTAATCCGATAATTAGAAGAAAAAAAAGAAAGAAAAAAATGACAAGAAAAAAAGAGAGAGGTTTCGAAAAGCCTAAGCCGCCAATTTGAGAGTGAGATTGATGTCATCTGCAATAGCCTCTGCGTCCATGGAAACTCCAAAAAGACCGTTCCTTGAAAGTCCTGCACAGTATATCCCCTTCTCTCCTTTCCAATGACCGGAGCTTCGTTCTTTGGCATCCCTTTCTCGTTCAAAACATACTTATAGTCCTACATCAATCAAAACCTCTCCTTGTAAGAAAATTCAAATATTTAATCGTTACTTACATATGAACTTCCATTAAAAAGGAGCTGAATTACTACCTTGAGCCAATTATTAGCTACGCTTTTAAACCCAGTGGCGAACACGATCACATCAAAATCTTTCTCCATATTGTTCTCAAATATCACCTTCTTCTTCTCAATTCTCTTTATTCCGGAAGAAATGACCTGCACAGCACGCATACATATACATGAGAAAGCATTTAAATACTGGTATTTTATATTAACCGGATTGCACATATACGGAGAGAGATCAGATAAAGAAGAAGTTTTGAATGTAATAATGACGATACAAAACCTTAATTTCTCCGTCAATGATCTTTTGAACGGTACCAATGTCAATGACAGGAGACCTGCCAGTGGTTTTTTTAAGGAAGAACGGTCCTTGGTCTGGTCGATGAATACCATAAGTGGAGAGATCACCATACTCAAAGTTTGCAAGAAACGTTGTAAAAGCGTCCACCTTTTGAATTGGCAAATATTTCAGCATCGACATGCCTTGATGCACCATTTCTTTTGTAACCACATGCACCTATATATACAAACAAATCATCAATCGTGTGTGTATATATATATTTACACACACACATATAACATTTGAAATATGATAACAATGGAAGTTAAGGAAACTCACAGGGTTTCTGATAACAATGGAAGTTCGAGCTTTAAAGTCATTAAGATCATAAGCAATCTCCATCCCAGAATTTCCACAGCCAACAACTAGAACCTCTTTTCCCTTATACTTTGAACCATTCTTGTAATTCTTCGAGTGAACTATCTCACCTTCGAAGCTGTCCAATCCACTCAGCTCAGGAATATACCCTTCACTATTCTCACCGGTCGCCACCACCACGTACTTGGCCACGTAAGCTTCACGACACCCTCCAGCTTCTTTAGTATTATTCGTCGTTTCAATCCTCCACATCTTCTTAACTTCATCGAACGCAGCGAAATCAACCATTCGATTGTAACGAGGATTTATGTTGAAATGACTGACATAGTTGTCGATGTAGTTAAGGAATTCAGTTTTGGTCAGAAATGTTGGGCTGGAAGGCGAGTGAGGCATTAAGGGTAAAGAACAGAATTCTTTGGCCAAGTGAAGCTTGACTCGATCGTAAGTATGTTTTCTCCAAAGAGAAACATTACAATCATCTTTCTCAAGGATTATATGAGGAATCGAATGCTGTTTTAGACAAGCTGAGGTTGCAAGACCAGAAGGCCCAGCACCTACAATGACAACCTTGGTGACTACTTCTTCCATGTCGATTAATGTTTATACAAGCTTTAGCTGGTTGATTATTGGGTCTTTGGTTCCGAATGATTTGAGGCTTTTATAAGCATGGTCGTCTTCTTCAAATCATGCACCTTGTGTGTTTTCATATCCTGGTAGTAATGTTCTTTCCATTTTTCTTAGTGACCCAAGGTGAAGGACCTGGCTTGGTGCAGAAAATTTATGGCGTGTTCAATGAAACAATTGGGTTTGTATAGATTACAGAAAATCTACTATAAATGTATAGCCTTCAGTTTTTTGTTTTGAAAACAATTTTTTATTTTAGAAAACTAAAAAACTTGTTTGGTAATTTAGTTTTAATTAGTTGTTTTAAAAAACAAAAAAAAAAATTTAAGATGTTTCTTGTTCTTGTTTTTACATTCTTAGAATAGTTCTTAGTACGAATAACAGAAACTCTGTTATAGTCATTCCTGTGCTCCATGAATAGAGAAATACATAGAGTTGAACATAAGAAATTGAAAGATTCGTTGAAATGTTCATTTGAAAAATTTCTCAAAAAACTAATCATAGGTTGTTCTTTCCATCGGAACAATAAACAAGCCCTCTATTTTGTGTGTACTTAATATAATTTTCCTTTTAGATTTATGTTTATCGTTTTTTCAAAGCATTATATATGAACATAAGAGTGTGATTGGTGATCACGCATCTAAATTCAGGGTTCGAGGCATTATATAAAAGATGCTTCGAATACTAATGACGTCTTCTTTCTGAAATACATGCAAAGTACCGTACCATGCATGCACAAGTACAAAAACATCTGTTAAATGAATATAACCTATTAGGTAATCCTTTATTATTAGTTACCACACTCAAGAAATTATAATACTTATCATCAACTTGTGAGGCTATAGATGGATCGGATTGCTTCTGTAAAATTAAATCTTTTTTTTAAAAATTTTTTGGACCCGAGTTAGAGTTATCTGCAAACAAATTACACATTGTGAGTTTCGTGGTTTAATTTACACCAGTGCTAGATATTTTGTAATTAAAGCATATGAATAATGAATTTTACATATATATATCTAATTAAGAATCAACAATTTCTCTCGAGAAATAAATCAAATCTATTATATGCTCATCGCGTTTATAGAATCTGAACCATCAAAAATAAATT